>NC_043989.1:21047666-21345166 GCF_902150065.1 Myripristis murdjan
AGAAACAGAACATGGCGTTGTAGTCACAAAGACTGATGACACATTTCTGATCAGAAAGATCAGTTTGGCACAGGTAAGTGTTGAGTTTGTAACAGATTGTACCTTTGTCTTAGTACTTCATAATTGCCTACAGCATGTGTTCTATTCACTGATGCACTTACGAATATTCATGTTCTGTCTTTATAAAAAACTTGTTCTATAAATAGTTTGTTTACTATTGTGATAAAAAAAAACATCGATCAGTAGCTCAATTCTGAGGCTGTTCTGTAAATAGTTTTCTAATAAACAATAAATACAGCAACTTCTTATCAACCCATATCAATTTCAGGCTTAAAATAGCTTCCCGCTTGAAACCCCACCCACTTCCAGGTTAAGCCCTACTCATTTCCGGTTTAGGCCCCGCCCACCCCGAGTACAGATACAGATACAGATAATGTAGATGGTTGAACAGATACAGATACAGATACAGATAGTGGTGTACTCGCTCATCCCTAGTAGCTAAAGCTCAGTAAGCATTCACAAAACTGACTGAAATTATGGAATAAAGAATATATAAACAACTGGGTGGAGTTTGTTTTGCACCTGAGTAATTGTGAACTCACAAAATGGTACAGGTATCTGTCGCAATCAATCGCTTCCACATACACACTAATACACTCTACTACACACTAATACAAAAGTTCGCTATTAGCAGCTCTTAACTCACTGAACATCTTAGGAAATCATAACAATCACTTAATGGGTGTAATATACTGCCAACATACCTAAGAAGGGGGAGAAATAATCACAGCAGTGACGACACAGTCTTTCCTCAGTGAAATCATTTACTGGAATGAGAAGACAAGAGTGGAGAGTAATCAATCTCAGGCTTGTAGATCAAGACCATCTTGCAGATGATATTATCTTTAGCTCATGTTTTTAACAATAAACAAAATGAAATGAAGATTAATGAATTAAACTTTTTAGCATTTTAACCCTTTTAACAAGACATTAATTCTTACTGTTTTTAGACCATTTTTAAACATATCAAGCATATCAAATGAGTTGTTCTTCATGATCTTGTGATCTTTTAATCGTTTAGACTTTTCTTAAATGTTTATAGACCATGAATTTACTCCCTTAAACTCGTAGCAAATTACTAATGTCATACTCTTTTTTTTCTTTTTACCTGTCACATACAGTACAGGCCAAAAGTTTGGACACACCTTCTCATTCAATGCGTTTTCTTTATTTTCAAGACTATTTACATTGTAGATTCTCACTGAAGGCATCAAAACTATGAATGAACACATGTGGAGTTATGTACTTAACAAAAAAAGGTGAAATAACTGAAAACATGTTTTATATTCTAGTTTCTTCAAAATAGCCACCCTTTGCTCTGATTACTGCTTTGCACACTCTTGGCATTCTCTCAATGAGCTTCAAGAGGTAGTCACCTGAAATGGTTTTCACTTCACAGGTGTACCTTATCAGGGTTAATTAGTGGAATTTCTTGCTTTATCAATGGGGTTGGGACCATCAGTTGTGTTGTGCAGAAGTCAGGTTACTACACAGCCGACAGCCCTATTGGACAACTGTTAAAATTCATATTATGGCAAGAACCAATCAGCTAACTAAAGAAAAACGAGTGGCCATCATTACTTTAAGAAATGAAGGTCAGTCAGTCCGGAAAATTGCAAAAACTTTAAACGTGTCCCCAAGCGGAGTCGCAAAAACCATCAAGCGCTACAACAAAACTGGCACACATGAGGACCGACCCAGGAAAGGAAGACCAAGAGTCACCTCTGCTTCTGAGGACAAGTTCATCCGAGTCACCAGCCTCAGAAATCGCAATTTAACAGCAGCTCAGATCAGAGACCAGATAAATGCCACACAGAGTTCTAGCAGCAGACCCATCTCTAGAACAACTGATAAGAGGAGACTGCGCCAATCAGGCCTTCATGGTCAAATAGCTGCTAGGAAACCACTGCTAAGGAGAGGCAACAAGCAGAAGGGATTTGTTTGGGCCAAGAAACACAAGGAATGGACATTAGACCAGTGGAAATCTGTGCTTTGGTCTGATGAGTCCAAATTTGAGATCTTTGGTTCCAACCGCCATGTCTTTGTGAGACGCAGAAAAGGTGAACAGATGGATTCCACATGCCTGGTTCCCACTGTGAAGCATGGAGGAGGAGGTGTGATGGTGTGGGGGTGTTTTGCTGGTGACACTGTTGGGGATTTATTCAAAATTTAAGGCACACTGAACCAGCATGGCTACCACAGCATCCTACAGCGACATGTCATCCCATCCGGTTTGCGTTTAGTTGGACCATCATTTATTTTCAACAGGACAGTGACCCCAAACACACCTCCAGGCTGTGTAAGGGCTATTTGACCAAGAAGGAGAGTGATGGAGTGCTGCGGCAGATGACCTGGCCTCCACAGTCACCGGACCTGAACCCAATCGAGATGGTTTGGGGTGAGCTGGACCGCAGAGTGAAGGCAAAGGGGCCAACAAGTGCTAAACACCTCTGGGAACTCCTTCAAGACTGTTGGAAAACCATTTCAGGTGACTCCCTCTTGAAGCTCATCGAGAGAATGCCAAGAGTGTGCAAAGCAGTAATCAGAGCAAAGGGTGGCTATTTTGAAGAAACTAGAATATAAAACACATTTTCAGTTATTTCACCTTTTTGTGTTAAGTACATAACTCCACATGTGTTCATTCATAGTTTTGATGCCTTCAGTGAGAATCTACAATGTAAATAGTCATGAAAATAAAGAAAATGCATTGAATGAGAAGGTGTGTCCAAACTTTTGGCCTGTACTGTACACACTTGTTGGTTTTTAACTCAATATTATCTGTGATAGATAAGTGTTAGAATCAAAAAGAGCTGAGGAGAGCGGATTATCACACAGCACTGAGAGCAGTAGAACAGTATTGGAGCACTGATCAGAGGATGGAGCTGCTGTCATTACATGGAAGCGTCCAGGTTTTAAGTGTGATGTGGGGCCAGTGGAGGGAGACCAGCAGAGACATAACCTCAAGGACGGGGAATGGAGAGGGAGGCAACAGGGCTCCTGTAGGAGCTACAGACTCAAACCTGTGACCCAGCAGATTCAGTGTGCTCAGAGACGGGCCTCTGTCAGACCATTCTTACAGCAGTGGTGTTTTTGACAGGTGACTGCGGAAACTAAGGCAGATTTACTGAACGAGATGAAAATCCTCAAGACAACAAAACATCCACATATTGTGAGCACTGAGAATTCTTTTCAAGGTAAGATTCATTTGGAATCTAAAGTTTCCATAATATATAGTTCCTTTTTCAATGCAAAGCACCTCTGTAAACTGTAGATTAAACTCACTCTCACATTCACTCACTCACTGACTCACAGGATCACAGTTAGCTATCGATTTGCTCCATCTGGATGTGGCAGCTTGCTGCTTCTTACGTGGCCTCTTTGACTCAGGACTAACCCTCCCACCAAATCTGGTAGAAATCCACTGAGGGAAATTGGCAGAGTATTTGTGAAAACTTCTGAGATAATCTGAGATAATTATCTTGTTAATTGACAAGAGGGGGGTTGTATTTTTGCAAGTTGTGCCAATCAATATATTAAGAAATAGAGTAAAATAGAAATAGAGTAGAAATAGAGTCCCCACCAGCCATATCTCTGTCTCTGAACTATGGGCTACCTGGCTCTATGTGCTGACCACAACTCAGGAGAGACTCAGCAGGTAATTGTATTGTCAAACAGTTTTCAAATTACAAATTAAATTACTGTATAATTCAAATATAATACAGCACAGTACCTCACCTGCCATTTGTGGCTCTTTGCCAGAAATCATAGGGCTTTTGACCAAAATTGGTTTAAAAAAATAAATAAATAAATAAAATAGCAGAATTACTTCTCTTAACTGCATGGATGTTAAGATGTGTCTTTTTTATTGTTGTTGTTGTTGTTTCAAATTGGCCACTTGAAGTGGAGAGTAACAAGCGATGGGATTATGGGCTCAGATTAGTCATGTGACAGCCAAATGCAATGCTGGCCAAATGTTCCAAATTGGATTGTGTTTTATTTTTGAAAGTTATACACAGTGATATATTTGAATGAGCTCACAGATTGTTTTTCATTTTGTATAGGTGGACCCACTTACTACATAGTGATGGACCACTGTCAAGGAGGGAGCCTTGCTGAAAAGATCAAAGAGCAGAAGGAACCGTTTGAGGAGCAACAGGTATCCAACATATTCCATCATATGCATTTATGTAAACACATACCTATATCTAGCTGTTTTAGCTCTTATCCAGAAAGGCTTAAAATGAGGGTGGTGACAACTGTATGAGCTCCACCTGTACAGTCTAATCCAATCCAATCCAGCTGTTCTGACATAAAGTTTACTTTTCTGCTGCCTATAACGCTCAGCTTTTCTTTTTGTCACAGTAATAGAGGTGTTCATCCAATTCTATGTTTGGCATTGAGCTCATAGTTAGTGCTGCTGTTGTCCTGTGTCATTGTTTTTTCAGTTTTGGCATTTCACTCTTCCTTTTATGACAGATATTGAACTGGATTGTTCAGATCTGTGTGGCCTTGAAGTACATTCATGATAAACAGCTGCTTCACAAGGACTTGAAGCCAGAGGTACTGTACACATTCACAGTGATGGTCAACTGTATTTCTTCTGGCATTTTATTACAGCTATGGAAGAAAAAATATACACATTTAATTTGGTTTTAAATAAGAAATGTTATGTATATGAAAAGAAATATGAAAAAAGTAAAATAATAATACTACTAGTAATAATAATAAAAGTAATAATACTAGTTGTTTAATGCTTTATTATTCTTTACTTAAGCATTAATTAACTTGCAAGCCCAAACTGAATTATTTACCAGTGTTTCATAAACTGGGCATCTCAGACTATGACTTTTCTTTTTTTTTCTAGTCGGTCTTCCTCACAGAATTTGGAACAGTGCGCCTGGGTGGATTTGGGAGAGTTGGTGAAAAGTACTGTACCCTGCTAACAGAATTATATTTTAAATATACACTGTGTATCAGAGATACAGTAACTTACAGTTTGTTGTCCTGTTAACGTATTTTTGTTCACACAGTTCAACCTCTCCGTCAGCTGCCAATTCAAATTCTTCAGACAAAGGAGCTGTAAGTTATTTAGCACCAGAAACTTTCGGTGATTACAACTCAAAAAGGTAAAGAGCTTTGCTTTTGAAATAAAGAATGAAACTAAATTTGTGTCTTCTAGCTGCTGCTTTGGAAAGTTACCAAGTATCATTCTGCTTTGGCTGATTGAGAAATTAGTTTTTGTTTCCAATCAATCACATTCACTTATTCCACAACATGTTGTTTATTTGTACATCTCTCACTGTACTATCACTGTACTATCAGTCATCAGTGTTTATGCTAAAATGTTATATTGAACTGAATTACTGACTTGAATGTCTCAACTCTCAACTTTCTAGGCAATATGCCATTTCAGTATTTATCCATTCAGATGTACATTAATCCAACAGCAATCAAGCCTGATGTTAAAAACTTCATCAAGAACATACTTCAGTGACAAGTATTCATTTTTTGTAACATTTAATTTTCGATAACTGTCCCAGGACTGGAAAATGTGTAACATTAGATGACTTTAAGGTTTTTGAGACAGTGGAGACTCTTACACTGAAGAGGGGCACAAAATATTCAGATCCATTAGAAGTTAATAAGAGGAACCAATCAAGCTCATCCCCAAGATACTGTGTGGTTCTTGCCCATCTCTCCCAGAGCGCTACTCCCCTGGGCGTTTTGGACAAACTGCAGTTGATTTAATCTCCTTGATTAAGATGTGCCTTTCAAACTGCTATTTAAACATTTGTGAAGAAAAGTGAATAAAGAGACTCAGAAGTTCTTGTTTTCCTTTTTTTCTGCCATTGATCATAACAGTTACAAAATATGAGGTTTTAATATTATGAACAAATTTGTATGATTATCAAAGTAGAACCATTTCCAATTCAAAACAGTGTTGTTTTAGCGATTGTCATACATTCGCTGAATAGATTTATGTCGTACTTGATGTTTTTGACCCTTTGTAATCTTAACACTTTGAAAAAAAAAAAAGCATTGCTGCTTATCCAAAAATTTGGCCTTCTATATTACTGCAAGGTTGACTTGTAGGTGCTGTACTTCTGACGTCTTGAAAATGTGTTTTTCACCTGACAGCAGAAACTGAATAACTGTTGAATAACCTGCTTTGTTTGCAGTGACATTTGGTCCATGGGATGCATCCTGTACGAGTTGTGTACTCTGAAGTTAGCAGTAAGTATTTACCAGTTGTGGGACTCATGGCTCTAGAAGGGACCCAATTTGTCTTGTACATATATATGTGTGTGTGTGTGTGTGTGTGTGTGTGTGTGTGTGTGCCCGCCTCGCCCGGTCTGCGAAAATAGAGCCCTTGGTCTCAGCTGAATCTTTGTTCTTTTGTCCTTTGTGTTTATTATGACTTTCAGTAATGCTCAGCTTTCCTTCAGTTTTCAGCAGAGACCACAATGAAGCTCATCACCAAGATACTGAGTGGTTCTTACCTGTCTCTCCCAGAGCGCTACTCACCTGAGCTTCGTGGACTTCTGAGTGACATTTTCAGTAAAGACCCTAACTTGAGACCAACAGCCAGCGAGATTCTGGGAAGACCCTTTATTATTCGCTTTCTCTCAGCAAAGGTTTGGCATTTTTCATTTTTCATGGCTTAACACACACATCTCACATACTGTACATCCTACCACCAGCATTAGTATTGCAGCTGCAGAGGTTTTTTCCCAAGTGTTAAAATACACTGAAATAGGTACCTAATACACATCTCCGTCACTCAACGCACAGCTGGAAAAATTAGACATTTTCCAAATCTACTCATGTAAACCTTTGTTCATTATCTCTTTCTGTGTTTCTTGGACAGAGCAAAGAAACTGTGAAGGAACTTCAGACCAACTTGGACAAGCTGAGAACTGTGGCAGACGGTTTGGAGCGAGTGCACCAGGGAACCACCATTGGCAGTCTGACAGGGGGAGTGATTGGTGCTGCGGGGGGGATTACATCTATAGTGGGCCTGATTCTGGCTCCCTTCACTTTAGGAGCCTCCCTTGTGGTCACTGGGGTTGGTGTAGGGGTGGCAGCAGCTGGTGGGCTCACCGCTGGTGTCTCAAATATCACTAATATAGTTAACCAATCCTCTGATCGTAAAGCTGTCCGAAGGATCATTAAAGAGTTTCAGGAGAAAATTGAAGCTGTGGTCATGTGGGTCCAGGAGATCAGAGAGGGATTAGAGTTGCTCAGTACAATATGTGACTCAACTCTCTTGAAGGGCAGCAGTGCCACTCTAGAAAATGTGACAAGTAGCATCAGGTTGGGGAAAGGTCTTGCTGGCATAACTGAACTGGTCAGAGTGATAAATGTTGGCAAGGTGACAGTACAGGCGGCCAGGGCAGTTCGTGTAGTAGAGGTAGCAGGAGGTGTGCTTGCTGGTTTATTTGTGGCAGTAGATCTCTTCTTCATTGCCATGGATGCTAAGGAGATCCACAACATCAGACAGGCAAAGGCAGCAGAGGCAGCAATCGCAACAGACCGAGCCTGCTCTGAGACAATGCCTGAGAATTACACCACAGTATCAGAGTCCAGGTCTGACAGAGCTGAACTGGTACCCGATACTGAAATATCTACAACAGAGCAAAGGGCCCAGCCCACTGCAGAGGCTGATACAGTCAAATCTGAAATCATGAAATTTGTCCTATTAGTCAGGCAGAAAGCAGAGGAATTGCAGCAAGTCTTACGTGACCTAGACTCCATCATCCCAGATATTCCATCACTACCATCACCAGAAGGCTAGAGAGGCCTCCTGCACCTGGCAGATCACAGGTTTCATTTCAGCAATAGCCAGCATGCACCCTGTTGACTCTTTACTGCCTCTGGCTATCCCTGTGCTCTGACACTTTGAGGGAAACATATGCATATCTGATTGTGGGTGGTTATTTGCATCAAAATACATATTTAAGAAATCAATATTTAAAGATGAATTTAAAGCTACACAAACTGATTTCTGATCACTAGAGGGTATTGAGAGGTGAAACTTGTTCAAGGTCAGTCAGTCCTGCATCCAGGTACGCAGTAGATCACCTGTGATTTATGGGATGGAAATGAGGGCTACATTTCACAAAGCTCTTATTGGATTATTTTGTGCCTGACCTCCAATTTAAAAATGTGGTAAAGCTGCAGACTTTAACCCTCCTATTCTGTTCATTTTGGGCTAACACTCATGAGGTTCCCGGTCACATGTGACCGGTAACATTATATTTGATTATAAATCCACTATGATACATATTATCACCTAATGTTGTGTTAGATCTTTTTATCAACTTCTGCTCTTGTGAAAATGACAAGTTTTGAACTTCTATTTGCTATGTATGTGCTGTAGGCCTAATTTACCTGAGATCATACCATTCGTTTTTTAGGGAAAAAAACATTATATAGATATTATTTTGACTATAACAAATACTCAGATGAAACATATTGTAGTAGTTATCACAGAGTACTTCATTTCAATGTTTTCCAAGGACACTGTTTTGAAAACATTTCAATTTTCTAAATAGTGGCAAAAAATAGCATCTTTTGTGTTCCCGTCAGCATTGACCAGTATGATTTAGCTAGTCATCCTCATGACATTTTCCAACCTGATCTCACAGAAATCCGTGAAATGAGCACAACCTCTTAACAACGCATTGCGTGCTCCTGGCACATAACCTGTTATAATTATGTGTGGCCACCACAGAAACAGCGTCCACTGAAAGTCAATTAGGATCCGTGTCGTATGGCCACCACGCAAACGCTGTCCACTGAAAGTCAATTTCATGTGGGTGGTAGTTCATAGATCCCGGAAGTGCAAATTTAATCAAAATAAAATAATAAAATAAAAAATAAAAAATCGCCAGTTTTCTAGACTAGGCCTACCATATTGACCCGCATAAAAGACGACCCTGATTTTAAGATGACCCCTCTTTTTCAAGACCATTTTTGGAAAATAGGCTACTTTTTATATGGACAAAATCTTGTTTGAATAAATCTTGTTTGCATCAGGCGGGTCGGCCGCGGCACCGGCTGGTACCGCGCCCACCCGGTCAGGTCTGCGGGATCTGACAGGTGAGCGGTCAGTGCCGCGGTCGGCCCGCCTGCATGGTGCCATGGCCGGTAGGAGTAGTAGGCTATCTAACATGGAAGGGCGCAAGCCAGTAATTTCGCCTAGGGCGGCACATAGGCAGAACCGCCACTGTATAGTTTATAATGTCATCATTTTCATATTTTTCTAGTCCACAAAAATCACATTTTAAGCCATTTTGAAATCAATGAACGAAATTTTATTTTAATCTGAAAAACACCGGCGTTACCAAGGCAACGCGCTTCATGCTACCTGGTGACTCCCGGCTTCTCGGCTTCAAAGACGTCACGCCGTGGGTGGTGGTTCATAGATCCCGGAAGTGCAAATTTAATCGGTATTCTGAAAAAAAGGTCTGATTATTAGCCATAACGTTGTAACCACCCAAGGCAGACTTACCACGAGCTATGAGGATGTGTAACGATGGCATGTGTCCACAAGTCCCGTATAATATCAACTTTATTTTAAGAAAACACGTTTTATTTGCGATATCATATCACGGAGAAGCACTACATTACCCATAATCCTAGTGTTTATCAGCGACGTGTCTGAATTGACAGCTTTCATCAATAAAGTCAATAAAATCTAATAAAGTGCATGAAAGTTGATAATGTGCTGATATGTTACGCCATTGAACACAACCCTTTCAGTCAGCGAAACAGAGCGGGTGGAAAACCCGTCGAAACACGTCAAAAATAGCACTAAAGATTTATATAGTCTATATATATTTTTTTTTTTTTTCATAACACATCTTTATTCGTGGTATAAACATAGGCTACATGTTACGGTTATGCTTTTGCTGTTGAAAAACTACCGTATGTATGGTTTTTAAACCTAAATTCACAATGTTTATCCTAACCCGGAAGAGGGGTACCAGAACTACAATTCGTGCAGAGTTGCAACACACAGAGCTTTCCTGCGCCATAGCTTTTGTAGTTCTAACATGTTATGTCTATTATATGAAGTGGTGATCACTAATTTTGCAATCTTAATCAAAGTTTTTGGGTGTGGGAAGAACGCCTGAATGGTCAGATTTTAATTTTTTTTTTCTTAAGATAGTGAAATCATGTTTTTTCCATGTTTTGACACTAGTCGGTGGCGCCCCCTATTGGTTTGCCATCGGACATGATAGTAGAGGTCAAGAGCTTTCCAAAAATGTTGACCCCATGTCTCTACCATATTTTGTTGCTGCACTGTAAGCCTTTAAAAGTGTCTCAGGTGCAAGGTTCAAAGGGCACTTGTGGGGAGCAGGAACTGCCCACTGGTCTCACACTGAGATATGTTACTCCATAGGTCAAGACCTTTCAAACGATGTCTTCATTGTTGTTCTGTGACAAAGTTTGATTTTCATCGTGCTCCAAGCCAAGGCTGTCTCAGGTGTACATCCGCAGACCTCTTTTAGGGCCAAGCTTGATAAAATCAGTCAAACTTCTTTAAGCGGGTATTTAATGGCCAAATTTATTTAGAATGTTGATGTTAGTCATATACACAGTCATACTTTTCAATTTGGACCATTTCAAAGCTTTTTTTCCCCATAAAATACTCAATGTTTCATATTTCAGATTTTCCCATTAACTTAATATGGCCACCTGAGACACTTTTAAAGGCTTACAGTGCAGCAACAAAATATGGTAGAGACATGGGGTCAACATTTTTGGAAAGCTCTTGACCTCTACTATCATGTCCGATGGCAAACCAATAGGGGGCGCCACCGACTAGTGTCAAAACATGGAAAAAACATGATTTCACTATCTTAAGAAAAAAAAAATTAAAATCTGACCATTCAGGCGTTCTTCCCACACCCAAAAACTTTGATTAAGATTGCAAAATTAGTGATCACCACTTCATATAATAGACATAACATGTTAGAACTACAAAAGCTATGGCGCAGGAAAGCTCTGTGTGTTGCAACTCTGCACGAATTGTAGTTCTGGTACCCCTCTTCCGGGTTAGGATAAACATTGTGAATTTAGGTTTAAAAACCATACATACGGTAGTTTTTCAACAGCAAAAGCATAACCGTAACATGTAGCCTATGTTTATACCACGAATAAAGATGTGTTATGAAAAAAAAAAAATATATATATAGACTATATAAATCTTTAGTGCTATTTTTGACGTGTTTCGACGGGTTTTCCACCCGCTCTGTTTCGCTGACTGAAAGAATTGTGTTCAATGGCGTAACATATCAGCACATTATCAACTTTCATGCACTTTATTAGATTTTATTGACTTTATTGATGAAAGCTGTCAATTCAGACACGTCGCTGATAAACACTAGGATTATGGGTAATGTAGTGCTTCTCCGTGATATGATATCGCAAATAAAACGTGTTTTCTTAAAATAAAGTTGATATTATACGGGACTTGTGGACACATGCCATCGTTACACATCCTCATAGCTCGTGGTAAGTCTGCCTTGGGTGGTTACAACGTTATGGCTAATAATCAGACCTTTTTTTCAGAATACCGATTAAATTTGCACTTCCGGGATCTATGAACCACCACCCACGGCGTGACGTCTTTGAAGCCGAGAAGCCGGGAGTCACCAGGTAGCATGAAGCGCGTTGCCTTGGTAACGCCGGTGTTTTTCAGATTAAAATAAAATTTCGTTCATTGATTTCAAAATGGCTTAAAATGTGATTTTTGTGGACTAGAAAAATATGAAAATGATGACATTATAAACTATACAGTGGCGGTTCTGCCTATGTGCCGCCCTAGGCGAAATTACTGGCTTGCGCCCTTCCATGTTAGATAGCCTACTACTCCTACCGGCCATGGCACCATGCAGGCGGGCCGACCGCGGCACTGACCGCTCACCTGTCAGATCCCGCAGACCTGACCGGGTGGGCGCGGTACCAGCCGGTGCCGCGGCCGACCCGCCTGATGCAAACAAGATTTATTCAAACAAGATTTTGTCCATATAAAAAGTAGCCTATTTTCCAAAAATGGTCTTGAAAAAGAGGGGTCATCTTAAAATCAGGGTCGTCTTTTATGCGGGTCAATATGGTAGGCCTAGTCTAGAAAACTGGCGATTTTTTATTTTTTATTTTATTATTTTATTTTGATTAAATTTGCACTTCCGGGATCTATGAACTACCACCCACATGAAATTGACTTTCAGTGGACAGCGTTTGCGTGGTGGCCATACGACACGGATCCTAATTGACTTTCAGTGGACGCTGTTTCTGTGGTGGCCACACATAATTATAACAGGTTATGTGCCAGGAGCACGCAATGCGTTGTTAAGAGGTTGTGCTCATTTCACGGATTTCTGTGAGATCAGGTTGCATTTTCACATGGAAGCTGACCGTTCCTCTCAGGTGGGGATGAGGTCCAGGAAAAATGACCATTTTTGGACCGAAAAGTGACCACAACCTCAGTTGGGTCTTCTTCCTGACACCTGACACCTGACAGGTGTCAGGTGTCAGGTGTCAGGTGACAGGTGTTGGCAGTTCCCGTGGTAGGTTCCCGTGAGGGTTGCCATGGAAGCCAAAAAGGGGCAAAGGTGTGTGTGTCTGTGTGTGTCTGTGTCCATGTGTGTGTGTGTGTGTGTGTGCCTGCTCAAAGACACCTACATGTTGGGGTGTGGGAAAGAAGTCTGAGAGATACTTTCCCGTGGGGGTTGCCATGGAAGCCAGAAAGGGGTATAAGGTGTGTGTGTGTGTGTGTGTGTGTGTGTGTGTGTGTGTGTGTGTGTGTGTGTGCGTGTGTGTGTGCCTGCTCAAAGACACCTACATGTTGGGGTGTGGGAAAGAAGTCTGAGAGATACTTTCCCGTGGGGGTTGCCATGGAAGCCAGAAAGGGTTATAAGGTGTGTGTGTGTGTGTGTGTGTGTGTGTGTGTGTGTGTGCCTGCTCAAAGACACCTACATGTTGGGGTGTGGGAAAGAAGTCAGAGAGATACTTTCCTGTGGGGGTTGCCATGGAAGCCAGAAAGGGGTATAAGGTGTGTGTGTGTGTGTGTGTGTGTGTGTGTGTGTGTGTGTGTGTGTGTGTGTGTTTGTTCACACACATCTGTGTCTGCTCAAAGACACCTGCATGTTGGGGTGTGGGAAAGGAGTGTGAGAATGTGTTTAACTCTATTTTATACACTAATTGTAGTCTTACCCATTCATTTCTAATGACCGGTCATTTGTGACCGGGAACACGATGGGTGTATACAAGTTAAATAAAACGTTCAAAAATTAATAAAAATTCTCCAAATTTATTTTATGTGTTCAGATGCCATGTGTGAACAAAGTCATGGAACCTCATGACAAACAGATGAAATTAACTGCATTTTTTGGAGAGAAAACTTGTACACCGGTCAGATTTGACCGCGAACACGACAGGAGGGTTAAGAAACAAGGTAAGCTCTTTTGAATGAACTTTTTGTCACCGCAGTGCTGATTGCAGCAGCAGGCACTCATGCGACTGATCTGAAATTTGGATGTTCATCTGCACAATTTGTGGTTTCAGAGACTCTTTGAATGAAGTTGAAGCAGTGAAGGAGTGGTGAGCAGAGGAGAGCCACAGTGATGATAAGGGACATTTTACTGTAAAAAAAAAATGCATGTAATATTGTTTAATATAACTTTAAGTCAAGATGAATATGTACCAATAAATGTCTGTATAATGAACTGAAATGGAACTGTGTTATCCACCAATGTTGTCGTCATTCTTAGTTATCATTTCACAGTGAATCATTATAGAGTTAATGTAGTTAACATGTCATGAAGTATATGAGTTTCATGTTTTATATTGGTCAACACTTCAGGTATGATATATGTGATTAAAATAATGACTTCAATACATTCTGGCTTTTAGTCCTCTTTATTACAGTTGTGCAATAATGTATTGATGCAGAATTAATGTCCTGACACATTTTTATGACCAAACAAAGATGGATGATTGTAGCCATGATCAACAGTTGGCTGCAGGTGAAGCCATGGCCCATCCACATTCAGTATCATAGAAGTTAATGCTAAAGTCAGTCAGATAGATGACCACATGCTGCTTATTATCTCTGCATCCATTTAGATACCCATGCATTCATGCTTTCGCTTCATCACATCAGATTTAGTGAACACTAGAGAGCAGAGAGCCCATCAGAGTTAGCTACTCACAGTAGTATGTGCTGTGTTGGAGGGTCTGTGCTGTGTTGGGGGGTCTGTGCATGTTAAAATGAAGGCAGTCATGTTTACATTCTCCATAGTGCCCATAGTTGTTTGCATCAGGTGGTGTCCACACTGATGTTTTTGTATATTCATCAGCATGAGAGGATTATACAAAAGAGAGAGAGAGCTATAGCACATACACCAGTCCAAGCAATATAAGGCGCTGGAGTTCAGCCGGATACTCGGCTGGGGATAAAGAACTTTTGACAAGTACGAGTATTATCCGAGTAATATGAGTCAATATCTGTGCTTGTGATAAATGAAAATCCTCATTGGGTAGCTGACTGTGTCCACATGCTGTGATAGACCAGCCACACACAGCGCCTCTCCCCTACACACACAGTTAAGTGCAGCTGTGCAGTTTACACACACACACACACACACACACACACACACAGTGACAGCCTCTCTGTCTCCTCTCCGGCTCTGAATGGTGTTGAGGCCATCACACCTGATGGTGCTGAAAGATAAACCTGTCAGCAGCATCTTCCCCAAATAACGAGATGTAAATGTGCTCATATAAAAAAAAAAAAAAAAAAAATCAGCAGCAAAATTACATTGCATGTATTTATAATAGTTATTGATACAAACAGACAGATCAGGAGTCATCCATCTCTGCAACTGCAATGAACAAATAAATCATATCATTAAGTTAGTGTTAATGCAACTGCCATTAAAAAATATGACCCAGTCATATTTAGCATTATTCTAAAGAGAGACTTCACCCTTTACGCTACAGTGAATTTCTGTAAGCCGTACCCCATGGTGGGGAAAAGGCAGAAGTGCATTATGGAAACAAACTGAGGTTAGACACATCCTATTCTTGTCACTGTGGGTGCCTGTGGCAAACTGTGAGGTCCACGCTTTGCACAATATTTCACATAAATTTAGAGCTGTCTTTAGCTAATTACGCTTACAGACATAAAATATAATCTAACATGTACTAAGTAAGTGTGAGATCTGATGTGGCCATGTTCACGTGTACTTTTACACTAATGGTCAAATAAAATATAATTTTCCATTAAAATTATTTTTATGATTGGGGGCACAAAGCATTTCATTAAACTGTGAGAAAAAGGAAGTGTAGTGAGAAGACAAAAAACTATTTGACGCCACAGTTTGTACACACACAGGTGGAAGTAACAAACTACATTTACTCACTTTACTGTAATTAAGCAGCTTTTTATATGTACTTTTCAGTAAAGTCAGTAATTTTACTTTAACTTAAGAACATGTTTGCTTGTGTGTTGTTCTTCACTACATTTTAAATAACATCCATTACATAGAACAAATGATCAGTGACAGATTATGGGATGCTTAAGACATAAGACAACAAAAGGTAAGAAGAGGAATCAGAATCTAGTCTAGACCACGTACCCTTATACCTTCATAACTGCACAGAAAACATCAGACATGACAGAGTTACAATCTGAAAAAGTAACTCAGTAAGTAATGTTTACTCTGAGTGCATTTTAAATGAGCTACTTGTTACTTTTACTTCAGCAGAGGCAAAGTAACAGTACTTCTGCTTGAGTTGTAGAAGAACAGACACATCTGCCTTACAACACGACACGTCTTCAAGAGCGAAGCTGGGGCGGTGGACCATAACAGCGGTGTTAATATTATGATCATCTACTGGTAGATCTCAGCAAAGCTCTCCCCATGCAAAAATAAAATCAATACAATATTAATAACAACAAATACAAATAAACTTTATTTGTTCCTAAATTTTAAAGTGGTTTACAAAGTGCTTTAACGATAAAATAAAAACAAGAAACATAGTGATAAATAAAATTTAAAAAAATATATAAAAATTTTGAAACACCAAAACTTAACAAAAGGTAAAAGAAAAGCGGTTAAAACAAATGAAATACTTTCTAAAAATACCGAGTTTATCCTGAGTAAAATACTGAGGATATAGCTCACCAAAGCCCAGTCACACGTGCAGAGGAGACTTTGACATGATGGAGTAACAATAACAATAACAACAACAACAGTAGTATTATTGCTATTAATAATAATAACAACGAGTACAATAATAGTAATCATGATCATAATAAAAAATATCTGTAAGAATTGATCGCTAACTGTGAGTTTCTTTAAAGCGTCTTCTGCATCACATGTAAGCAGGTCAGACGTCTGTGTGCCTATACAGCCTCTGTAAACACTGAACTGTTGATCTTCTCATCACCGACATGAGCCCTCTGTCTCCCCTGAGGATCTGCCATCCTGATATTCATGTAGTTCACATCCTGGTCATCTTCACTGTCTGTGGAGAGGAGGGAGGGATATCAGTCAGTGACCAGATACACTGGATTATTGTCAGTTTGACATGATTACAGATGCCCAGTGATGACCAGTGAATTCATGTGTTCAATATCAATTCTCAAAGCACTGTGAATGCAGTGATGAGAAAAGGCTTTATTTTGGACCTTGACCTTTCTTGTTTGTCTTTGTCGTCGGAGCACAGTGGGCTCTCACCACGAGGACCAACAGAAATAACATTGCTGCCAAAGAAGCAGCTATGCGCAGGATAATCCCTGTTCCTGTGACAACACACAGATGATCAGTGATCACATGTTAAGTTAGTGTGTAACTCTGTGTGGTTTCCAGGAGATGAAGGACATGAAGAAGATGATATCAATGAAATCACTGCAGCAAAATGAGCATGACTTAGTGGAGGGTCTAAAGGGCCCTGTGGTGCCAGTCTCCTTACCCATGGTTGTCACTGCTGTGATGCAGTGTGATATGCTCTCGTTTGCAGCGGCACTACTGATGTGATTGTTGACGGAGCAGACGAGCTGTCCTGACACGCCTGGTTTCAGAGTGATCTCCTTGTTGTCCTCATTAGCAGAGAGGAGCTGGCTGTCCATCAGTGTGTGTCCATCCAGAGTCCAGCTGTACTGAGGACTGTCACCCTCCTCAGAGGAGCAGGACACCCTCATCTCTCCCTGGGACAGACACTCAGAGGCCAGCAGGGGAGACGACATGGGGGCTGAGGGACACACACTCACATCACTTTGCACATGGACACAGTCTTTGCAGTGCAGCTTCTTAAATGATATATAATGGACACTGAGACATTGTTTGACATTGTATTAGCCCAAACTAAGACATCATGCTGTCTGCTTTGTGCTGCAAATTGAGATGTTGCAATGAGATACAGGAATATGCGGTCTATTGTTATTACTAATTTCTCCAACAACAGTTTTTCAAATTGTCTATTTACCTTGAATGGAAATGTTTAGTTTTTGCTCCTTCTTTCTATTTCCATATGTATCATAGACCCTAAGGGTGTACTCAGCGTTATCAGTCAGTCGGATGTCACTTATCCTAAATGTTCCATCACTGGGAGTAAAGGAGGATCTGTGCTTTAATGTGTTATCCAAAACCACTTCCGTTGCCCCAAAGACAACTTGTAGTTTTTGGTTTTGAAACCAGTAGGATCTAACTTGGTCTGATGCTGAAGTCATGAGGCGGAGAACCACAGTTCCTCCCAGAGCTGCGTAACACTGAGCTCCATCCTGTCTGCCATCACAAAAGGTTTCCACACCTGGAAATGTTGAAAAACAAATGAAAAAAGAAATGAAATATCATGATCTCTATCCATTTCTTACAATGGCAATAGCAACATCAATGACAACTGTAAGATATTACTATTATTATTAGCAGAAGTGGCCCGGTGGCAGTCGCAGTTGTTGTTGTTGTTGTTGCTCTACTGCTGTTAGCATTAGCAAAATTGTTACTTTTATTAGCAGTGTTATTGTACAGCTATTGACCTTGCACTCTTCATTTTATTATTTATGCTTTAATTATTTTGTTCTATTTTCGTTGTATTGTGTTTTAGTTCATCTGAAGAGCATTGTAGATTTTCATCACTCACTTAAATACATGGCCAAGTCTTGAAAGTTCTCATTTAACTGTTGGTTGTGTGTGTCAGACCTCTGTGGTGGAGATCCCTGCCACACCATTACTCACACACACTTTGCAGTAACAGACAGCAGCTCTCTTTAGCACACACCTCATTTCTTCTTTCTCATTCTTGTGACAGTCACCTTATGTTTGTGTTGATTTATTAATTACTGGCTCAGTGTAAAATGGTTCATTCACACAATATAAAATTCAAAATATCACTATGTGGAGAATAGTGACCCATCTCACCATGAGAGACTCCCAGCAGCAGCATCAACAGTCCAACCACAGCCTCCATGTGTCCTCACTGTTCAGCCTCAGTTCAGCCACTCAGCCCTTTCAGATAAACTCCTCTGTTTCACACCATGCCCAACCCGCACATTTTACACTGACAGCACAGACAAGTCCTCTGTTTTTTTTTTTAATTGCTGTTGTCAAGAAGAAATTTTGAAATTTATTTGCAAAATTACGTCATAGATGGACAGAAGATAAAGGAAGTGTATCAGTCTCACTTCACTGTTCACAGACAACATGGCATGCTGCAAAATAGAAAAGAGGAAATGTGACAATTATGGCTTCATATATAATTATTAATGATCCCTCTCACGCACCGCACAGTAAACTTTCACACTCATGCAGACGTTATAGATAACTGAGAGCTACTAGAAACATTCCTAAGAAATCATTTGTTTCACATATATCAAAACAAAACTGGAAACTTTGTCAGAGTGCTGGGTTGTGTTGTAACCCGGGAATCCACCTTGTGGTGAAACATCCTCCTCCTCAATGCTCCATGCTGCCTTGGGCTGGTAATAGTCCAGTAATTTTAGGCCAAAATTGGGGTCAACCTAGGACAAATTGCAAGAGAAGCAAACTCAACTGATTTTGTATCCTCAGTTTGTCCTGAGTGAGGGAAAAAAAGTCCCAAGAAATCCCATTGGTGGAAAGTTTTGAAAATCACCTATTTATGACCACATATTACCAAAAAACACTGTTTTTAACACACAGGGGAAAGGGGTTCAAAATTTTACTTTCAGATATCACTATAAAAATTCACAAGATGATTACACACACAAAGACAAGAAAAAAAGTCTATTACAAGTTCTTTGAATTATTCTGTTTTCATATGCATATCACACATTATCTGATTTGATATGCGCTAATAAGGAATATGAGGAATAAATGCCAGAAGAGACATTTAAACAGTAAATTAAAAGGTTACTATATATATAGTAACCTTGGATTAAAAGGTTACTATATAACAGTGAATTAAAAGGTTACTATATATATAGTAACCTTTTAATCCACTGTTTAAATATCTGTTCTGGCATTTATTCCTCATATTCCTTATTAGCGCATATCAAATCAGATAATGTGTGATATGCATGTGTAAACAGAATAATTCAAAGAACTTGTAATTGACTTTTTTTCTTGTCTTTGTGTGTGTAATCAGCTTGTGAATTTTTATAGTGATATCTGAAAGTAAAATTTTGAACCCCTTTCCCGTGTGTTAAAAACAGTGTTTTTTGGTAATATGTGGTCATAAATAGGTGATTTTCAAAACTTTCCACCAATGGGATTCCTTGGGACTTTTTTTCCCTCACTCAGGACAAACTGAGGATACAAAATCAGTTGAGTTTGCTTCTCTTGCAATTTGTCCTAGGTTTTTTCATAAAATGACTGGACTATAATCCAGAATATTCTATTTGTACTTCTCCACCCTCTACCAATGGCATAGCACAATGGGTCCCAAAATACCTCATTTACCACATAAACAAATGTGTAAAAATCAGATTACACCAATATGATTAATTTTTGGAGGATGTTAAAAGTCCATTTGCATAATTTTCCTATTTGAATTGGAAGTTAAATCTGGCGGTGGCATTTGCAGGTAACTCTTGCACACTAGCTTTGTGCCAGGAAGAAATGATCATATAGCGATTTCATAACTGGTATATTTAAAATGGGCACTGGGACATGTTCTGTTTTATATTGGCATAATCCACTCAGTTGTTGTCATTTTGAGACCTGTTTTGCCATGCTAGGGAGGTCAATGGAGAGATATAACTACAGTATTCTGGATTAGCAGCTCATGGCAACACGGAGCCATTAATCAGGATATTCCAGCACCTTTTTCAACTAGGAAGTCAAACCCTGAACTTTTCATGACCTGTGACTTGCCAAAACCTGTGAAATTGCATTTTGTTTCCCTTTTCACAGTATGAGGAACTAACATTGAGGGGTAGCAGGTACCACATAAAAAATATTGCTCTTAATCTTTTTGCAGTCTTACTTCATTTTTTCCCCACTGTTTGGAAAAGGCTAAATGAAATGTCCAGCTCTCTCAAGCACATTCAATGCACAGCAAAAAAGTGCAGAAATGATTACAAATCATGAGCTAATTACATGAGTATTCCAGATTTGTAAACATATAATCATGCCATGGCTTTATTTGGCAGGGCAGGTCCCTGTAACTCATGTGCAGCACCCAGTGGCAGAGGGCTAGCAGCTCAAGCACATGACCTTAAATGGTAATAAATGCATCAGTAAATGGAATTAAGACTATTAATTCATAAGTAATAAGCACTTTATAACCAAGATCATTAATAGTTCAGATAGGAATGGCATTAATTCTTGATCATTTAATCATTAGCATATGCCTTAACCATTCATAACCATTCATACATTAGTTAAAGTATGAGCATATGCTTAATTCATGTACCATTATTGCAAATGTATTGATGACCCTCAGAATAAGTACTATAATACTACAACAACAAAAATTTAAATAAAACATTCAGTAAGTATTAAGCATACTTTATTTGTATGCCACTTGTTAAAACAGTTTACAGAGTGTTTAAAAACAAGCATTCAACTATAAAAAATAAAATGAAAATGAGTAAAAATACAAAGGCAGCACAAGTTAAAAAAAAAAAAAAAGCTAATCATAAATTGTAAAATCAAAGTGACATTAAAATATTGAGTTAAGCATAGTTTCAACGGGTGATTTAAAGACTTAAACTGATTCTGTTAACTCCAAAGGCGATTTAATGTTGTCAAGATAGTGGCAAAAGAAACATATGAATTATTATAAAATGACAACAATTACCAGATCATATCAAATCTAGAGTGTTAACTGCTTTACTGTAAACTAGTTCTACAAAATGACATATAAGCAGGTCAGAAGTCTGTGGGCCTACGCAGCCTCTGTTGATCTCCTCATCACTGGCCTGAGCCCTCTGTCTCCCCTGAAGATCTTCCACTGAAATCAATGTAGTTCACATCCTGGTCATCTTCATGGTCTGTGGAGGGGAGGAGTGGTAAAATACACACAATATACAACATGATAATTCATCAACTGGTAATAGCTGGTAATGGCAGGTAATACTGCAAAATTGTTTCTTGTTTTTATTTTTATCTAATTTATTAGGGTTAGTTTGCAGGAATTGATAAGTTGCTATGAAACATTCATTGTTATTAGAAATTCAGTTACTATGAAAATTTATTTACCTTGAACGGACAAATTTAGTTTTCGTATTTCTGTTTCCTCTCCTGATTCTGAATCAAAGACAATGAGGGTGTATTCAGCATCATCAGTCCAGCTGATGTGTCGTATCCGAAATGTTCCATTACTGGGAGTAAAAGAGGATCTGCTTTCTAATTTATTCTCCACAACCACATTCTTTCTCAAATTAAGAATTTGTGATCTTTCATTTTTGACCCATCGGTATATAAATCTGTCAGATGATGAAGTCATGAGGCGGAGAACCACGGTTCCTCCCAGAGCTGCGTAACACTGAGCTCCATCCTGTCTGCCATCACAGAAGGTTTCCACACCTGGAAATGTTGAAAAAAAGGATGAAAAACAAACTAAATGTAACACGATCTGTTCCACAATGTCTTACCATGGTTTACAACCCCAGCTGCAACTTCAGTGACCACAGGCTTTTAAAAAACAAAACTGCAGCAAAATGAGCATGACTTAGGTCAGGGTCTAAAAGGCCATGTTGTGCCAGTCTCCTTAGAAGTAGACTTCTTGTTAATTTTCTCTGCTTCAAGTCAAGAGCTCCAGTCCTTAAGTATCTTTTTGGTTGTGCCTTTATTTCTTCTGTGGGAGTGATGTCTGAATGGTCACAGCATTGTTAATACAGCACAGGTCGTCTGTACTGGGGAATGGACGGTATGATGTGACAGGAGGGTCTACAGGACACGATGGTGCCAGGCTCCTTACCCAGAGTGCTGCTCTCAGTGTGTTCAGCTGCTGTTGGTATCATAATACACTCAGGCTTATTGGTCTCAAGCAGCCACTGTGATATGTGTGTCCCATTGGTTCAGGCAGTGGTTATTAAACTTTTTTCAGTAATGTACCCCTTTGAAATATTTTTCCAGCCAAGTACCCCCTGACCAGCACAAAAAAACTGGTAGAAAAAAGGTCCACTCCAGCTCCCTCAGTGTCTGAAACTACAACCTGATACCTTCACTATTTTGTTGGCTCTGTTTTTGCTTCTTTTTCTCTTCTTTCTCCTACTTTTCATCTGTATCACTGCTGCGTTTCAACCACTAATCCAGATTCTGTAATTTTTTTTCTTTGCTTCCCGCTCATAGTGAAAAAACCTCCTCACTTCACGACCACGACAGCAGATTAAAACCGCAAACACACACATTTGACACCTTCAGGAAACCTGGTAGAGACTGAATATAAAAAGTGACTTAGCAAACGTACATTTACATTTTTTATTGAACTTATTATAGCTTAGGCTAATTATTTCAAGAATATTACATGCCTGATGTTTTTAAAAATTAACATAAAAAAAAAAGCCTCAGGCACCCCTTGCAAGACTACAAGGTATCCCTAGTGGTTCGCCTGCCCCCCTTTTGAGAACCACTGGGTTAAGGTGGGTGCAGTCAATGAAAACGAGGCCTGTGGCGTGTGTGTGTGTGTGTGTGTGTGTGTGTGTGTGTGTGTGGATTGATTCAACATGGTGGCTGTACAGCATTATTATAATCATCAGTGTCCTATTCATCAGAGTCACTGTTTTTCATGTTGTGGCTCACCTGCACACTGTGATATCATCTTGTTAGCAGCAGCACTGCTGACGTGATTGTTGACGGAGCAGACGAGGTGTCCAGACACGCCTGGTTTCAGAGTGATCTCCTTGTTGTCCTCATTAGCAGTGAGGAGCTGGACTGCAGTTTTTTTTTTTTTTTCTAATTTAATAAAATTATATGACTAACACTTCATTTTGAATTATATTAATCACCCATTATATTGGTGGTAATCTTATTTGGGGCACTGAGTTGCTGTTTGAGGTTTCCCATCAGCCCATTTGAGACCACATGACTTTGACTTTGTGCTGGAAATTGACAAGTGGCTATGTACGACTGGCAAATGTCACTTATTGTTATTGCTAATTTCTCCAAAAGTTTTTTAAAAAGTTATACTTTAATGATTTAAAAAAATATTTGCTTACCTTGAATGGACAACTTCAGTTTTAGCCTTTCTGTTTCCTTTCCATCTGAATCATAGACGCTCAGGGTGTATTCAGCATCGTCAGTCCTGCTGATGCTGCTTATCCTAAATGTTCCATTACTGGGAGTAAAGGAGGATCTGCTTTCTAATGTATTATACACAACCACATTTTTTTTCAAACGAAGAATTTGTGATGTTTCATTTTTGACCCATAGGTATGTAAATCTGTCCGATGCTGAAGTCATGAGTTGGAGAACCACGGTTCCTCCCAGAGCTGCGTAACATTGAGCTCCATCCTGTCTGCCATCACAGAAGGTTTCCACAGCTGGAAATGTTGAAAAACACGATGAAAAAGAAACTAAATATTACATTATAGTATGGATCACAACCTCTGTCTATTGTTTACAACACCAGCAGCAACATCATTGAGCACCGCAAGAAAGAGGGAGTTCACATAAATAGATGTACTGAATATGAAACAGTTCATTATGATATTTGGTTTGAGAGCAAAAACTTCTTATCAAGAAAAGGAAGCAGCACAGTCACAACCTTCATCATTATTATTATTTTTATTTTTATTGTTGTTGTTGATTCCTGCGCCATTTCTAACAAAATGATGAATAAATGAAGGTGATTCTCATTTCCAGCCTCAGAGGCTCATTCAGCTTCATTACACATCACCGAGGATGAAGTCAAGCTGTTCTGTCCTCATTCATTTATATGAATTACTGCTTCAACATTTGATCACACAATATCAAATTCAAAATATCACTATGTGGAGAATAGTGACCCATCTCACCATGAGAGACTCCCAGCAGCAGAATCAACAGTCCAACCACAGCCTCCATGTCTCCTCAGTGTTCAGCCTCAGTTCAGCCACTCAGCCCTTTCAGATAAACTCCTCTGTTTCACACCATGCCCAACCTGCACATTTTACACTGACAGCACAGACAAGTCTTCTGTTTTTTAGTCACTGTTGTCAAGTAGGAGTTTTCAAATTTATTTGGAAAATTACGTCATAAATGGACATAAGATAAGGGAAGTGTATCAGTCTCACTTCACTCTTCACAGACATGGCATGCTGCAAAATAGAAAGGAGGAAATGTGACAATTATGGCTTCATATATAATTATTAATGATCCCTCTCACGCACCGCACAGTAAACTTTCACACTCATGCAGACATTATAGATAACTGAGAGCTACTAGAAACATTCCTAAGAAATCATTTGTTTCACATATATCAAAACAAAACTGGGAACTTTGTCAGAGTGCTGGGTTGTGTAGTAACCCGGGAATCCACCTTGTGGTGAAACATCCTCCTCCTCATTGCTCCATGCTGCCTTGGGCTGGTAATCCAGAATACTCTCTTTGTATTTCTCCACCCTCTACCAATAGCATAGCACAATGGGTCCCAAAATACCTCATTTACCACATAAACAAACATGTACAAAGCAGATCACACCAATATAATCAGTTTTTGGAGGATGTTAAAAGGCCACTTGCATAATTTTCCTATTTGAATTGGAAGTTAAGGCAGCATCTACAGGTAATTCCTGCACACTAGCTTGAAGAAATTACCATATAGTGCTTTCACAAATGTAATTATACAAAAATCAGTACAGGGACATGATCTGTTTTATATTAGCATAAACCATTTTGTTGTTATTTTGAGACCTGATGATGGTGTTATTAAGTTGGTGCTTTAGGAATCAACACAGCAGCACTGCTAGCTCCTCATAAAAGTTCCTTGGACTCAGATTGGGGGATCACCTCTGACGCGAGGCCAAAATCAGGTTACAGGAACTTTACCTGAACCAGGTCATTGCCAATAGAAACAACTCCCCTGAAACAGCCTTCAGGGCACAACATGTCTTGTTTCATTCTTCCAAGCAAAAGGGGCTTTTACAGGGCAAGACACTGAATCCACATCACCTTCATTACTGCCAATTCTGATCTTTGATGATGAGCACCATGTGGAAAGGGGGAAAAGGGGGAAAATGAAAAAGAATATTCTGCAGTCATAAAAAAAAAGTGTGAGGTACTGTTTTAGATTTAGCTATAATAAAAATAAAAAGTGTGGGCATCCTATGCACATTCAAAAAGTGCCAAACTCATTACAAACCATTCACTAATGCATAATTATGCAAAAGCACCCCAAATTTGTAAATGAATATGACAGAGCGGTAAGTGGGAAACCAATTTTCCCACACTGAAAAATTCACTCAAGGACTAAATCCAAGTTAATGCACTTCTACCAGTCTGGATACTCAACAAATACACACACGTTTGTTCACCAAGGAAGACAGAGACATGATTCCAAAATTAACTTTTATTGATAACTTAGGGAAAGGTACTAAGCAAGAACTGGAAGTTAAGCCAAAAAATAAAGCCAGTTACAAAAGTACTATGGGTAAACAGAGAAAAAATGTTGTTATTAAAAAAAAAAAAAAAAAAAAAAAAAAAGTATTAATAAATCAGCTGGGCGGCACGGTGGTGCAGTGGTTAGCACTGTCGCCTCACAATAAGAAGGCCCTGGGTTCGATTCCCACCCGGGGTCCTTTCTGTGTGGAGTTTGCATGTTCTCCCCGTGTCTGCGTGGGTTTCCTCCGGGCACTCCGGTTTCCTCCCACCATCCAAAGACATGCAGGTTAGGTGAATTGGAGAAGCTAAATTGCCCCTAGGTGTGAGTGTGTGTGTGAATGTCAGTGTTTGTCTGTCTGCCCTGTGATGGACTGGCGACCTGTCCAGGGTGTTTCACTGCCTTCGCCCTATGAGCGCTGGGATAGGCTCCAGCAACCCCCCGCGACCCTAGTGAGGATAAGCGGTTTAGAAGATGAATGAATGAATGAATAATAAATCAGCTGCTTCATCTCTTGTAAAATATCCTACAATTATCAGATACTACTCAAAAACAATATGGTGCTGACCCCACCAGGTGGCACTCTGCACTACTACAAAACACTACAGCACAATCAGCCATCAAGCAGAGACACAACACAGAAAACTGGCACACAAAAACACTGTGGAGCTTCAGGCCGCCATGACAGGATGATATACCTGCCTACAGTTCAGGGACAGGTCAGGAGTGCGATTCCTCCTGCGCTGTGTTCAAGAGGACAGCGTTCCCTGTCACACATATAATCATGTCTTGACTTTATTTGGCAGAGCACGTCCCTGTAACTCAGTAGGGGGATGTGCAGCACCCAGTGGCAGAGGGCTAGCAGCTCAAGCACATGACCTTAAATGCTAATAAATACATCATTTAATGGATTTAATGAGAACTGGCAGCTCATGAGAAATAAGCACTTTAGAACAAAAATTATTAGTTCAAATAGGAATGTCATTAATTCTTGATCTTTTAATCCTTAGAAAATGCACATCAGTGGAATTAGGAACATATGCTTAATTTATGTGTTATTGTTGTAAAGTGTTACCAAATGTATTGATGACACTCATGATAAGTATTGCTTACTGTTCAATACATCTGACCTAAAATGCACTACTACTAGTATGACAACACAAAGTGAAAATAACATAAAACTGTCAGTAATTACAAACATGTACTTGATTTGCACAAAATACGTTTACAGAGTGCTTTAAAAACAAGCTTTGTAAGATAAAAAAAAAGAGTAATGATAAAATTGAGAATAAAAATGAGTAAAAATACAGAGTCACTAAAAGGTTAAAAAGGCTAATCATAAATGGTTAAAAACAAAATAATATTAAAATATTGAGTTAAGTAGCCTATACTTTAAAGAGGTGATATAACGGCTTACACTGATTCTGTTAACTCAACAGGCAGTTTAATGTTAGCAAAACGCCAGAGGAGTGTGAAATATGATGAAATAACAACAACAATAATAACAACAACAGTACACTCCCAAATAGCAATATCTGGGAGCACACCTTTGAATTTAGGCAAACATCTTAATGTGTAAGCAGGTCAGAAGTCTGTGTGCCTACACAGCCTCTGTAAACACTGAAGAGTTGATCTCCTCATCACCGACATGAGCCCTCTGTCTCCCCTGAAGATCTGCCATCCTGATATTTATGTAGTTCACATCCTGGTCATCTTCACTGTCTGTGGAGGGGAGGGAGGGATATCAGTCAGTGACCAGATACACTGGATTATTGTAAGTTTGACATGATTACAGATGCCCAGTGATGACCAGTGAATTCATGTGTTCAATATCAATTCTCAAAGCACTGTGAATGCAGTGATGAGCAAAAGCTTTATTTTGGACCTTGGCCTTTCTTGTTTGTCTTTGTCGTCGGAGCACAGTGGACTCTCACCACGAGGACCAACAGAAATAACATCACTGCCAAAGAAGCAGCTATGCGCAGGATAATCCCTGTTCCTGTGACAAGACACAGATGATCAGTGATCACATGTTAAGTTAGTGTGTAACTGTGTGGTTTCCAGGAGATGAAGGACATGAAGAAGATGACATCGATGAAATCACTGCAGCAAAATGAGCATGACTTAGTGGAGGGTCTAAAGGGCCCAGTGGTGCCAGTCTCCTTAGAAGTAGACTTGTTGTTAATTTTCTCTGCTTTAACTCAAGAGCTCCAGTCCTTAAGTATCTTTTTGGTTGTGCCTTTACTTCCTCTGTGGAGTGATGTCTGAATGGTCACAGCATTGTTAATACAGCACAGGTCGTCTGTACTGGGGAATGGAGGGTATGATGTGACAGGAGGGTCTACAGGACACGATGGTGCCAGGCTCCTTACCCAGAGTGCTGATCTCAGTGGGTTCAGCTGTTGTTGTTGTTGTTGCTGGCGTCGTAATACACTCATGTGTATCGTTCTCAAGCAGCCACTGTGATATGTGTGTCCCATTGGTTAGGGTGCAGTTAATGAAAATGACTCCTGTAAGAGAGCATAGCAAAAGTGTGTGTGTGTGTGTGTGTGTGTGTGTGTGTGTATGTGTGGACTGATTCAACATGGCAGCTGTACAGCGTTTGCAGCATTATTATAATCATCAGTCTCCTATTCATCAGAGTCACTGTTTTTCATGTTGTGGCTCACCTGCACACTGTGATATCATCTTGTTTGCAGCGGCACTACTGACGTGATTGTTGACGGAGCAGACGAGCTGTCCTGACACGCCTGGTTTCAGAGTGATCTCCTTGTTGTCCTCATTAGCAGAGAGGAGCTGGCTGTCCATCAGTGTGTGTCCATCCAGAGTCCAGCTGTACTGAGGACTGTCGCCCTCCTCAGAGGAGCAGGACACCCTCACCTCTCCCTGGGACAGACACTCAGAGGCCAGCAGGGGAGACGATACTGGGGCTGAGGGACACACACTCACATCACTTTGCACATGGACACAGTCTTTGCAGTGCAGCTTCTTTGAGTCATGAGGTGCAAGTCATTATGTGGAAGTGTGTTTTTGTCATGACACTGGTGTCTTTGTACTGTTTCATATTCTTCGAATGGTAAAATACACAAAATATATAAAATGGTAATTTGTCAACTACTACAATACTGCAGACTTAGTTTTTAGTAAAATATTTAGTAAAATTATATGACTAACACTTTATTTTGAATTATATTAATCACACATAATATTGTTTATAGTTTTATTTGGGACACTTGAGTTGCTGTTTGAGTTCTCCCATCAGCCCATCTGAGACAGCGTGACTTTGACTTTGTGCTGTTGATAGTCGACAAGCGGCTATGAAAGACTGGAAAATGTAAACTATTGTCGGTACAAATTTCTCCAACAGTTTTAAAGAAATATAATCTAAATATTTAAAAAAAAAAAATATTTGCTTACCTTGAATGGACATCTTTAGTTTTCGTTTTTCTGTCTGCATTCCTGAGTCTGAATCAAAGACCTTAAAGGTGTATTCAGCATCGTCAGTCCTGCTGATGTTGCTGATCCTAAATGTTCCATTACTGGGAGTAAAGGAGGATCTGCTTTCTAATTTATTTTCCACAACCACATTCTTTTTCAAATAAAGAATTTCTAATGTTTCACTTTTGACCCATTGGTATCTAAATCTGTGTGATGCTGAAGTCATGAGTTGGAGAACCACGGTTCCTCCCAGAGCTGCGTAACACTGAGCTCCATCCTGTCTGCCATCACAGAAGGTTTCCACAGCTGGAAATGCTGAAAAACACGATGAAAAAAAAAAGAAATATCACAACATAATATGCATCACAACCTCTGTCTATTGTTTACAACACCAGCAGCAACACCATTGAGCAGTGCAACAAAGAAGGCATTTACATTTGTAGATGTACTGAATATGAAACAGTTCATTATCATAGTAGAAGAAGGGGTTCCGCCCCAGTGTGGTCACTTTAATATCATTTATTGGTTAAAAGTTTGGCAACACATTTCACCGCATGGGCTTCATCAGGCATTACAGTCAGTCCAAATCAGCTGGTTTATATAGGCTGCTTCTGTAATCAGTGAAATCAGCACCAGCTGGCAAGGGGCTAGTGGGAGACAATAAGCATCAATACGTACGCATTATGAATTTGATCTCATGATTTCAAGATGTCAGCATATCACAGGGCTCCATCAATACAAATATCAAGCTGAACAACAAAACATTTACAAAGCACTTCATAAATCTCCCTTCTTCCAGCAAAAAGTTCTTATCAACAAAAGCAAGCAGCACAGTCACAACCTTTATTATCATTATTATCATTATTGTTGTTGTTTTTGTCATTGATTTCTCTACCATTACTAACGAATTGATGAATGAATGAAGGTGATTCTCATTTCCAGCCTCAGAAGCTTTTTCAGCTTCAACACACATCACCGAGGATGAAGTGAAACTGTTCTCTTCTCATTAGTTCTCATTTATATGAATTACTACTTCAACATCTGATCACGCAATGTAAAATTCAAAATATCACTATGTAGAGAATAGTGACTCATCTCACCATGAGAGACTCCCAGCAGCAGCATCAACAGTCCAACCACAGCCTCCATGTGTCCTCAGTGTTCAGCCTCAGTTCAGCCACTCAGCCCTTTCAGATAAACTCCTCTGTTTCACACCATGCCCAACCTGCACATTTTACACTGACAGCACTGACAAGTCCTCTGTTTTTTAGTCACTGTTCCTGAGAATGAGTTTTGAATTCTTGAACCACGGTAAATGATATGGTAGCTGGACAGAAGATCACGGAAGTGAATCAGGTTCTCTTCACTGCTCACAGACAACTTGGCAAGCTGCTTGTGTGTGTGAAATAAACTGAACGGAGGAGAAGTGACAATCTTCCTCCAGATATCGTATCAACAAAGCAGTACTGTGAATTTGAACTTTTACCCACAGGAAAATGGGTTACTGAGTAATACTGGGAATTTTTATAAGAAATCATTTGTCATTTACAGTTTTTTGTTTGTTTGTTTGTTTTGCACAGTTTAGGTAAATCAATGATGTACAACTTCTAAAGAAGAGGAAAGCAGTGTGTGAGGTCTAGGGATGGGTAGGACTACTTGAGTACTCATTGTTGACGTCAGTATTTGAGTAACGCCTTACTATTCGAGCACCTGCACAGTGTGTTGGTTTTGGCTGCAGCTCATTTGGCATCATATGCACCATGTCAGCTGCAACCAGGAAGAGTGATGTCTGGAAATACTTTGACAAAAAGGACGATGATAACATGCAGTGCAAGATATTCTTGTATATCACCTAAATACCAGCTTGATGCTTAACCAAATGCACTTAAAGCACAAGGAGAAAACAGCAAAGACGGCTAACTGCTGTTAGCACACACCGATGTGATGATACCAGAGCGGAGAAGATTAGATTTATTTGAACGCTTTGTTGTTGATTGACAGTTACATGTTAAGCAACACAGAACAGAAGTCCATACCACTGTGACGTCTGGCAGCTGAATGTCACAACAATGTGATTGACAGACCTGTTGCAGTTGTTCAATAAATGCATTTGGAAACGCACTTGGTTTACAGTGTTGGCCGTTTATTCATATAAATGGTTTATTATGATGCAAAAACGTTATCTGAGAAGGCTGAGAAGACAGGGAAGACTGGAAACAAACACTAGCGGAACCGATGTTAATGTGGAAGGGGAGGAAACAGGAAGTTTGCAGGAAAAGGGGCAGAGTCTTTAAAAGGGGGTGGAAAGCTCACCTGGGCCTTTCTTCCTGCGCTGAGACACACCTGAGGGAGAGCAGCTTGAGACCAGGCTTTGTTTGGTGTTTGATTGGGTAGGCTCACTTTCTAAAATGTTTGAAAAAAAAAAAAAAAAAAAAAAAAAAAAAAAAAAAAAATATATATATATATATATATATATATATATATATATATATATATATATATATATATATATATATATATATATATATATATTGCCCTACACTTTGTGAATGGTATTTATCATAGCTCACAGTATTAAAGACATGATAAATAATGTTTAAAAACTGTATCATTTGTTAGATTCTTCATGCTTGGTGAGGGACTAAAACCTCGAGTGATTGCTTAGGCATATCAGCCAAAATTAAGGTATGCTCAAGTCTAATGTAGATATTTTTTTAAATAGTTTTTTAGCCTCTTTCATTAAATATTAACATGATGATGAAGATTCCAGTCACCTGCATGTCTCCAACTGGGGGAGGGGACAGTTCCAGTCTAGCAAGGTATATTATTGTTATATTGTTATGTTTTTTTGTAAAATGTTTTTCATTCTTGTAAAGTTTCCTTTTGTATATTGATGTGCTCCTGTTTCTTTTAGTTTGCAAGTAAAGACATCATTAGAGGAACCAACCACTGTTTTTCCCAGATTTATTAGATTCAATGTACCTTTAACTAATAATTGATTTATATGGGCCATTTTATTTTGGGTTCTTTTGTGTGCTTTTCTGCTTTACTTAAGGGGGTGCCGAGTGATAGAGTGGCCATTTTGCATGTGTGCTTTTGTGTGTGGTTTAAGTCACCTTAACTTGCTGTGAATAGGCAAATTTGAGTGTTGTGGAACAATTTGATTTGGTTTACACTGATAAGTGTGAAGTGGTGGTTTATTCATAATTTGCCTACATATTCTGTGACGATTTCACCCCCTTTAATGCATAACTCTATACTAACTCCCCTGATGGAGCAGTCTAGCCCCACAATCATTTTCTTTATCTGTTAATTTAAGTTTTAATTTATTGACTAATTGTACTAATTGCCCAATCCTTGCTTTATTTTGCCACAACCTATCTGAATGGAGACAAGTTGTTTATATTATGCATAGTAAATAAAATCTATATATTTTTGTACAGCAGTCTCTGGGTCCAGTTTATTCTGGGTCTTGTGCATTGAGTATCACCAGGTAACATTAAGTACAGACCTCCCGTAATTCGTGAGTAATTGATTACTCGTTCATAATGTAATTCGAGTACTCGAACATTGAAATCACTGAAAGTGCCCATCCCTAGTGAGGTCTACGAGTAGGTGTACTGGTGCTGTGCTGTGCGGATGCCTGCTTATCAGCTGCAGAAGTTTCCTCATGACTCTGTTATCATGGGGTGTGTTAGTGGTGGGCAGGAGGGGGAGTATAGAGGCCTGCTTTAACACTTTGTGGGGTGGTGCAGGGGCAATAACCTCCATCTCAACACATCCAAAACAAAGGAACTGGTGGTGCACTTCAGGAGGAAGGAGCCCCCATACTTCCTGTCTTCCTGTCTCTGACGTACAAGCACCTTGAGGTACACCTGAACAGCAAGCTAAACTGCAAGCAAACAAGCAAAATGCTGCAGATGTTTTATGATTCAAAGGTGGCAGGCAGCCTTTTTTACGCCATAGTGTGCTGAGGAGGTGCACTCAAGAGCAAGGAGGCAAGTCGGCTCACAAAGGTGGTGAAGAAAGCTGGCTCTGTTTTCAGCACGAGGTTGGACTCACTGGTGGAGGTTTCAGAGAAGAGAACACTGAAGAAATTTTTGTCACAGACCAACTTCTCCTTTGACATCTAACTTACATGCACTTGTGGGCAAAACACTGCACCAAGCTGTGAATCAGCTTCTCAGTTTTTAGTTAGTAAAGGAAGTGGATTATGCTTGACTACTGCTCTTTTCACTTCCTCCGTTATAGTCACAGAAAGATGAGATGTCCAAACTTTATCTACACACTATACGGTTTAGTTGTGAAATTTCTGCAGTTGCAGAAATAAACATTTGTATTTGCTGGATAATATCCTGTGTATGAACTTAAAAGAAAAGTGTTTTAACATCCTTGAAAACAGAACTAGTGCCTGTAAAAGGAAATTTGATTCAAGAGGTTTATTCATCACTTGCATGATTGTACATGTACAGCAGCAGTGAAATGAGACTGCAATTGCTCCAGCACTGTGCAAGTAAAATAGAAAAAATGTAATAATACACCTCTATACAAAATATAAACATTAAATGTAATATAAGAAATGAATAAATGGCATATTTACAGGTCAGTATGTACATAGTAAAAAAAAAAAAAAAAGAAGAAAATGTGTGTAGTGGATCCTCTGCTTCTCTCTCCTGAAGTCTACCACCATCTCCTTGGTCTTGGTGACATTCAGGTCCAAGCTGTCCTTACACCATGATGACAGCAGCTACACCTCCTCCAGATAAGCCGTCTCGTTGTTGTTAGAGATCAGGCCTACCACCACTGTGTCATCTGCGAATTTCACAATGTTGGAGCTGTGTGTGGCTGTGCAGTCAAAGGTGTAAAGGGAGTAGAACAGAGGACTCAGTACACAGCCTTGGTGGCACCAGTGTTGAGGGTTAGGGAGCTGGAGGTGCAGGTACCAACCTTCACCACCTGTGGTCTGTCAGTCAGGAAGCTCTGAACCCAGGAGCAGAGTGAGGGACTCAGCCCCAGGACCCTGAGTTTGGTGACCAGTCTGTGGGGAGCTATAGTGTTGAATGCTGAACTGTAATCAATAAACAGCAAATGCACATAATTCCTTTTTCCAGTGTCCACGTGGGAGAGGGTGGAGTGGAGGACATGAGAGATGGCATCATCAGTACTCCTATTAGGGCGATAGGCAAACTGAAGGGGGTCCAAAGAGTCCGGCAGTGATGAGCAGATGAAGTCTTTGAGTCTCTCAAAGCATTTCATCACCACAGAGGTCAGTGCTACAGGGTGGAAGTCATTTAGACCGGCTTGGTTGGTCTTTTAGGCACAGGGATAATGGTGGACTGGTGGCATGTGGGGACGACAGAGTGGGCCAGGGACAGATTGAAAATAGAGGTGAACAAGGAACAAGCAAGCAGCTGGGAAGAGGTGGACGGTGTGCTCCTGCTCATAGCCTATTTCTGACCTCGGCACACTTCCCTCAGTGTTTCTTCTTCCTGCTTCTCCTAAGAGGCTCGTTCCCCTGGTTGCGATCCGCGTCCCGAAGGATCTCCTTCGGCCAAATAGAGCTATCATGTGTAACTTCAGAAAAAAGTTAAGTAGTCCTAGTTGCAATGTTCAGAAATGTGTTGTGGTCGTCGGTTATTAGTGCAGATGAAAGGGAGGTCAGCGAACTAAAGAAAACTATGAAAATAACAAACAAAAAGCACAGTCTATGCGGATCGGTCATGATGGCATCTGGACGCAGCCGCACCATTTGATCTGTTGATCTGAGACCAGAATCTGTCCCAGAGACAAGTTTGGTCTTTCTTTTATCTGATGTGTGCACACAAATGACCTATTTTATATTTAGTTGTGGTCTAATAGGGATGTCAAGATTACTCAATATTTCAGTCTCACAGACAACAAGTGAATGGCCAAAACAATAAAAATGCTAAGCACATTAAAATTCAAGCTCATTTCATTCACATTGCAGAAAATTGTAGCAAAACATAAACCATAAGTATATGACTTGTTACAGCAATGCAAAGTCAAATAATTTTGTATCTCTGTAAGCCATATGTTTTTATTGTTGTTATGACAGAGTGATGTAAAAACAAGTGAATGTACATCTGCAGCGTCCGTCAATCCCATGAGACTGTGGAAATTATAGAGTTGCACGTCTGGAGGATGATTCTGGTCCAGAGTCGGGCGTGACTGCACAGGCCAACACAGGAGTGAGATTCTCTTCCACATGAGAACAGGTGAAGTCTGACTCTGGTCTGTTTGCCTGGCTTTGAGCCATTCTCCTCAGTCTCTTTGCCTCGGTCCGCTGGGTGAGCATCCCTTCAAACTTGGAAAGGCCTTTCTAGTTTCCTATAAATTTCTTCCTACAGTGATCCAATCACTTCATTTGAAAAAAACTTTTAGCATGTGAATGATGTGGATGGATGTCATACATTTATTTTAACACACATTTAAAACACAGGCTGCCTGATTATTTACACTCCAGCCCAGGGCTGCCCCTGGCCAAACTGGGGCCCTAAGCGGCATTTTATTTGGAGGCCCCCACTACCCCGGCCGAATCAAAAATTACCAGATTTTTGGCGTGACACCTCCTGCCGACCACACAATCCCAGATGTATAATAGGAATAAAATGACAGCACAAAGACATTTCATTAAACTTGACAAGCTATATTAGTAAGAACAAAGTACTGTAAGTGGAATAAGCAGTACTGTATGCATCAACTAAAAAAATAACTTCAAACTAGAATAAATAAATAAATCTCAGTCACAAATAGTCATCAATTTAAAAAAAAAAATTCAACAAAAGAAAAAAAAAGTACCTTCAACCTGACAAATATCTGAAAGCATGTCAGTGAACTAAACAAGCATGTGTGTTATGAATTAAATAAATTCAATTCAAATAGCCTTAAACTGATCTTCTTTATTGATGCAAAAATTGATAGGCTATAAACTTAAGCTAATATGTGACCACCAGCTGGTCACTTTACCACTCCTTTTTCACAGAGGTGAATGCATATGCAGGCATTAACAAGACATTCAAGAAATGGAAAAGGGCTGCTGGAAGATGTCATCTCCAGGCCACATTTCAGACAGAGACTTACAGTCTTCTCTCCTCTATCTCATTATGAGGAGCAGCTAAGGTGTTTATGTGGGGCCACAAAATTTTACATTTATTTCAACAACATACCAACTCTTCTTCTTGTTTTGATTTTTTTCCCTCTTAGTTGCTCCAGATTCAAAATGCCTCTTAGAAGCCATCTCTCTCCTCACCTGCAGCAGTGTCGGTGCATCTGACCACTGATTGGTCAGTGGCATACCGCAGGCGACGCGCCCGTCACGCCCGCGGGCAAAATGAGGCCCCCCGTTGATCGTGAGGCCCTACGCAGCTGCGTGTTCTGCGTGTAGGGAGGGGCAGCCCTGCTCCAGCCTAATGAGGAAAGCATGTCTGTATGAACTGTACAGAACTCTGTGAACTGAATGTAGGAGCATGTAAAGGACTGCTGTCAAAGAAAAGATGTTGATCCAATAATTACTGAATTAAAACAATACCTCTGTTAGCCAGGAGAGGGAAACCTCACTCTACCAAATACTGACCATGAGTCCACCAGGTTGATTCAAAGCCACAGAGACACCGTCATTACACAGACATCGCTGATAAATGTCTCCAGTGAAAAACAGTCAGCCTTTTATCAACATCGCTAACAAGTCTCATATTTACTGAAAAGGATCTAAAACTCTACAGTGCATTATTTCAAAATGGGATCAGAATTAGTTGCAATGCCAATATGTCAGCACGGTCTCATTTTATATTCACACATTGTGCTTTAGAGTATACATGCTCTTAAAACTAAAAAATATTTAGGATGTTGTTTTATATGTAATTCAGCTCAGATAAATAGGGATGTCATTCATTCTTGAGCTTTTAATCCTTAGAAAATGCACATTAGTAGAAGTAGGAACATATGCTTAATTTATGTATAATTATTGTAAAGTGTTACCAAATGTACTGATGACACTTGAGATAAGTATTGCTTACTGTTCAATACATCTGACCTACAATGCACTACTACTACTATGACTACACAAAAGTGAAAATAACATAAAACTGTAAATAATTACAAACAGCACCTGTTAAATCAGTTTACAGAGTGCTTTAAAAACAAGCTTTGTGAGATAAAAAAAAAGAGTAATGATAAAACTGAGAAAAAAATGAGTAAAAATACAGAGACACTACAAGTATAAAAAGACTAATCATGAATGTTTAAAACAAAATAATATTAAAATATTGAGTTACGTATACTTTCAAGAGGTGATTTAACGGCTTAAACTGATTCTGTTAACTCCACAGGCAGTTTAATGTTGGCAAGATAGTGGCAAAACTCCAGAGGACTGTGAAATATGATGAAATAGCAACAACAATAATACAACAGTAAACTCCCAGATAGCATTATCTGGGAGTACACCTTTCAATTTAGGAAAACATCTTAACATGTAAGCAGGTCAGAAGTCTGTGTGCCTACACAGCCTCTGTAAACACTGAAGAGTTGAACTCCTCATCACCAACATGAGCCCTCTGTCTCCCCTGAAGATCTGCCATCCTGATATTCATGTAGTTCACATCCTGGTCATCTTCACTGTCTGTGGAGCGGAGGGAGGGATATCAGTCAGTGGCCTGATACGTTGGATTATTTTCAGTTTGACATGATTACAGATTCCCAGTGATGACCAGTGAATTCATGTGTTCAATATCAATTCTCAAAGCACTGAGAATGCAGTGATGAGCAAAAGCTTTATTTTGGACCTTGACCTTTCTTGTTTGTCTTTGTCGTCGGAGCACAGTGGGCTCTCACCACGAGGACCAACAGAAATAACATCACTGCCAAAGAAGCAGCTATGCGCAGGATAATCCCTGTTCCTGTGACAAGACACAGATGATCAGTGATCACATGTTAAGTTAGTGTGTAACTCTGTGTGGTTTCCAGGAGATGAAGGACATGAAGAGGATGACATTAATGAAATCACTGCAGAAGCATGAGCATGACTTAATGGAGGGTCTAGAGGGCCCAGTGGTGCCAGTCTCCTTAGAAGTAGACTTGTTGTTAATAATTCAATGATGTCTGAATTGTCACAGCATTGTTAATACAGCACAGGTTGTCTGTACTGGGGAATGGAGGGTATGATGTGACAGGAGGGTCTACAGGACACGATGGTGCCAGGCTCCTTACCCAGAGTGCTGCTCTCAGTGGGTTCAGCTGCTGTTGGCATCATAAAACACTCAGGGTTATCGGTCTCAAGCAGCCACTGTGATATGTGTGTCCCATTGGTTAGGGTGCAGTTAATGAAAATGACTCCTGTAACAGAGCATAGCAAATGTGTGTGTGTGTGTGTGTGTGTGTGTGTGTGTGTGTGGACTGATTCAACATGTCAGCTGTACAGCGTTTGTAGCATTATTATAATCATCAGTGTCCTATTCATCAGAGTCACTGTTTTTCATGTTGTGGCTCACCTGCACACTGTGATATCATCTTGTTTGCAGCGGCACTGCTGACGTGATTGTTGACGGAGCAGACGAGCTGTCCTGACACGCCTGGTTTCAGAGTGATCTCCTTGTTGTCCTCATCAGCAGAGAGGAGCTGGCTGTTCATCAGTGTGTGTCCATCCAGAGTCCAGCTGTACTGAGGACTGTCACCCTCCTCAGAGGAGCAGGACACCCTCACCTCTCCCTGGGACAGACACTCAGAGGCCAGCAGGGGAGACGACACGGGGGCTGAGGGACACACACTCACATCACTTTGCACATGGACACAGTCTTTGCAGTGCAGCTTCTTTGAGTCATGAGGTGCAAGTCATTATGTGGAAGTGTGTTTTTGTCATGACACTGGTGTCTTTGTACTGTTTTGTATTCTTCGAATGATAAAATATACGAAATACACAACATACTAATTCATAAGATACTGTAATATTGCAGATTTCTTTTCTAATTTAATAAAATTATATGACTAACACTTTATTTTGAATTATATTAATCACCCATTATATTGGTGCTAATCTTATTTGGGACACTTGAGTTGCTGTTTGAGTTTTCCCATCAGCCCAAACTGAAACAGCATGAGTTTGACTTTGTGCTGGAAATTGACAAGATGCTGTGAAAGACTGGAAAATGTGAACTATTGTCACTCCTAATTTCTCCAACAGTTTTAAAAAATTACAATTCAAAGATTTTAAAAATTATATTCTTACCTTGAATGGACATCTTTAATTTTCGGTTTTCTGTTTCCTTTCCTGAGTCTGAATCAAAGACCTTAAGGGTGTATTCAGCAACATCAGTCCAGCTGATTTGTCTCATCCTAAATGTTCCATTACTGGGAGTAAAGGAGGATCTGTTTTCTAATTTATTCTCCACAACCACATTCTTTTTCAAATAAAGAATTTGTGATGTCATACTTTTGATCCATCGGTATGTAAATCTGTCAGATGCTGAAGTCATGAGTTGAAGAACCACGGTTCTCCCCAGAGCTGTGTAACACTGAGCTTCATCCTGTCTGGCATCACAGAAGGTTTCCACACCTGGAAATGTTGAAAAACACAATGAAAAACTAATGAAATATCTTTTCATTTCTTTTTCATCACAGTCTCCACCATTTTCATTCGATGCCAGTAGCAACATCAGTGACCACTGGAAGATGCCAGACATGTGCAAATCTAAATGACTAAAAATGAAACAGTGTGGGGTTTTGTTGCTCATAAAAGGTTTGCTGTAACTTTCACTCTCAGACACAGTTTGCAGACTGGAGGTTATTCTTGGGCAGCAAAGGAGCCACAGATACAGCTGACTGCATTTCTAAAGATGTTTTTTGAACTTGCAATTTTTCTTTTTTCTACAGTGAGCATACAATTGAGAGTTTTGCTGAGTAGTGATCCAACCATAGTTGGTAGAGTGGAAAAATGACGTCTTGTTTTCATGTAAGTCGCCTCTGACTTGACTCAGTTTGTTTGAGGGTAGACTTGTTAATTTTCTCTGCTTCAAGTCAAGAGCTCCAGTCCTTCAGTATCTTTTTGGTTGTGCCTTTATTTCCTCTGTGGGAGTGATGTCTGAATTGTCACAGCATTGTTAATACAGCACAGGTCGTCTGTACTGGGGAATGGAGGGTATGATGTGACAGGAGGGTCTACAGGACATGATGGTGCCAGGCTCCTTACCCAGAGTGCTGCTCTCAGGGGGTTCAGCTGTTGTTGTCGTCATAATACACTCAGGGTTATCGGTCTCAAGCAGCCACTGAGATATGTGTGTCCCATTGGCCCAGGCAGTGGTTCTCAAACTTTTTTCAGTAATGTACCCCTTTGAAATATCTTTTCAGCCAAGTACCTCCTGACCAGCACAAAAAAATTGGTAGAAAAAAAGGTCCAATCCAGCTCCCTCAGTGTCTGAAACTACAACCTGATACCTTTGCTATTTTGTTGGCTCTGTTTTTGCTTCTTTTTCTCTTCTTTCTCCTTGTTTCCATCTGTATCACTGCTGCATTTCAACCACTAATCCAGTTTCTGTCATTTTTTTTTTCTTTGCTTCCCGGTCAGTGAAAAAACATCCTCACTTCACGACCACAAACACTCACATTTGACACCTTTAGGAAACCTGGTAGAGACTGAATATAAAATGTGACTTATCAAACATACATTTACATTTCTTATTGAACTTATTACAGCTTAGGCTAATAATTTCAGGAATTATGCATGTCTGATGTTTTTAAAATTTAACATTAAAAACGTCTCAGGTACCCCCTGCAGGACTGCAAGGTACCCTGAGTGGTACGCCTGCCCCCATTTGAGAACCACTGGGTTAAGGTGCAGTGAGTGAAAACAAGGCCTGTGGGAGAACATGGCATGTGTGTGTGTATGTGTTTGTGTGTGTGTGTGTGTGTGTGTGTGTGTGTGTGTGTGGATTGATTACACATGGTGGCTGTACAGTGTTATTATAATCATCAGTCTCCTATTCATCAGAGTCACTGTTTTTCATGTTGTGGCTCCAGGGGCGTCGTAGTGGGGGGAAAAGCGGTACTGATTACCCAGGGCCACAATGGGGGAGGGGGCCCTCAAAAGGCCTGAAATAAAAAGGTCAGCTATACAAGGGCCCAATAAGATTTCTTTTCATGGGGCCCAGAATCCCTGGTGGCACCCCTGTGTAGCTCACCTGCACACTGTGATATCATCTTGTTTGCAGCGGCACTGCTGACGTGATTGTTGACGGAGCAGACGAGCTGTCCTGACACGCCTGGTTTCAGAGTGATCTCCTTGTTGTCCTCATTAGCAGAGAGGAGCTGGCTGTCCATCAATGTGTGTCTATCCAGAGTCCAGCTGTACTGAGGACTGTCGCCCTCCTCAGAGGAGCAGGACACCCTCACCTCTCCCTGGGACAGACACTCAGAGGCCAGCAGGGGAGACGACACGGGGGCTGAGGGACACACACTCACATCACTTTGCACATGGACACAGTCTTTGCAGTGCAGCTTCTTTGGGTCATGAGGTGCAAGTCATTATGTGGAAGTGTGTTTTTGTCATGACACTGGTGTCTTTGTACTGTTTCATATTCTTCAAATGGTAAAATACACAAAATATACAACATACTAATTTATAAGATACTGTAAAATTGCAGTTTTTTTCTAATTTAATAAAATTATATGATTAACACTTTATCCCAATCACCCATTATATTGGTGGTAATTTTATTTGGGACACTGAGTTGCTGTTTGAGTTTTCCCATCAGCCCAAACTGAGACAGCATGACTTTGACTTTGTGCTGGAAATTGATAAGTGGCTATGAAAGACTGGAAAATGTGAACTATTGTCAGTACTAATTTCTCCAGCAGTTTTAAAAAATTACAATTCAAAGATTTTAAAAATTATTTTCTTACCTTGAATGGACATCTTCAGTGTTGGGTTTTCTGTTTCCTTTCCTGAATTTGAATCAAAGACTTTAAGGGTGTATTCAGCAACGTCCGTCCTGCTGATGTTGCTGATCCTAAATGTTCCATTACTGGGAGTAAAGGAGGATCTGTTTTCTAATTTATTCTCCACAACCACATTCTTTTTCAAATAAAGAATTTGTGATGTCATACTTTTGACCCATCGGTATATAAATCTGTCAGATGCTGAAGTCATGAGGCGGAGAACCACGGTTCCTCCCAGAGCTGCGTAACACTGAGCTCCATCCTGTCTGCCATCACAGAAGGTTTCCACACCTGGAAATGTTGAAAAACACCATGAAAAAGACAATAAATATCACGATATATTATGTATCACAACCTCTGTCTATTGTTTACAACACCAGCAGCAACATCATTGAGCAGTGCAAGACAGAAGGCATTCACATATGTAGATGTACTGAATATGAAACACTTCATCTTGATATTTGGTTTAAGAGCAAAAACTTCCTATCAACAAAAGTAAGCAGCACAGTCACAACCTTTATTATCAATAATGCTGTTGTTGTTTTTGTTTTTGTTGCTGTTGTTGTTGTTATTGTTGTTGCCAGCCTCAGAAGCTTATTCAACTTCAATACACATCACCGAGGATGAAGTCAAGCTGTTCGTTCGTCATTCCTTTATATGAATTACTGCTTCAACATTTGATCATGCAATATAAAATTCAAAATATTATGTAGAGAATAGTGACCCATCTCACCATGAGAGACTCCCAGCAGCAGCATCAGCAGTCCAACCACAGCCCCCATGTGTCCTCACTGTTCAGCCTCAGTTCAGCCACTCAGCCCTTTCAGATAAACTCCTCTGTTTCACACCATGCCCAACCTGCACATTTTACACTGACACCACAGACAAGTCTTCTGTTTTTTGGTCACTGTTTCTGAGAATGAGTTTTGAAATCTTCAACCAGAATAAATGAGAAGTGACAATCTTCCTCCAGATGTCATTTTAACACAACAGTACTGTGAATGTGAACTTTTACCCACAGGAAAATGGGTTACTGAGGAATACTGGGAATATTTATAAGAAATCATTTGTCAATTACAGTTTTTTTTTTTTTTTTGTTTGTTTGTTTTGTTTTTGTTTTGTTTTTTTGCACAGTTTAGGTAAATCAATGATGTATAACTTCTAAAGTACAGCAGTGCGTGAGGTCTAAGAGTAGGTGTATTGGTGCTGTGCGGATACCTGCTCAGCAGCTGCAGAAGTTTCCTCATGACTCTGTTATCATGGGGTGTGTTAGTGGTGGGCAGGAGGGGGAGTATAGAGGTCTGCTTAAACACTTTGTGAAGTGGTGCAGGGGCAATAACCTCCATCTCAACACATCCAAATCAAAGGAACTGCTGGTGCACTTCAGGAGGAAGGAGCCCCCCATACTTCCTGTCTCCATCAGCAGGGAGAATGTGGGGAAGGTACTGATGTACAAGCACCTTGAGGTACACCTGAACAGCAGGCTAAACTGCAAGCAAACAAGCAAAATGCTGCAGATGTTTTATGATTCAAAGGTGGCAGGCGGCCTTCTTTACGCCATAGTGTGCTGAGGAGGTGCACTCAAGAGCAAGAACATTTAACACAAAGGTCGGCTCACTGAGGTGGTGAAGAAAGCTGGCTCTATTTTCAGCACGAGGTTGGACTCACTGGTGGAGGTTTCGGGAAAGAGAACACTGAAGAAATTTTTATCACAGACTAACTTCTCCTTTTACATCAAACTTACATGCACTTGTGGGCAAAACGCTGCACCAAGCTGTGAATCAGCTTGTCAGAGTTTTTACAGTTATATTTATTTATGACTGCTGAGGTTTTCAGTCCAGGGTAAAGGAAGCGACATATGCTTGACTACTGCTCTTTTCACTTCCTCCGTTATAGTCACAGAAAGATGAGATGTCCAAACTTTATCTACACACTGTACGGTTTAGTTGTTTTAAATGTGAAATTTCTGCAGTTGCAGAAATAAACATTTGTATTTGCTGTATAATATCCCGTGTATGAACTTAAAAGAAAAGAGTGTTTAACATCAGAGCTAGTGCCTGTAAAAGGAAATCTGATTCAAGATTCAAGAGGTTTATTCATCACTTGCATGATTGTACATGTACAGCAGCAGTGAAATGAGACTGCAACTGCTCCAGCACTGTGCGAGTAAAATAGAAAAATGTAATAATACACCGCTATACAAAATATAAACATTAAATGTAATATAATAAATAAGAAATGAAAGAATGGCATATTCACAGGTCAGTATGAACATAGTAAAAAGAAGAAGAAGAAGAAGAAGAAGAAGAAGAAAACGTGCATAGTGGATCCTCTGCTTCTCTCTCCTGAAGTCTACCACCATCTCCTTGGTCTTGGCGACATTCAGGTCCAAGTTGTCCTTACACCATGATGACAGCAGCTACACCTCCTCCAGATAAGCCGTCTCGTTGTTGTTAGAGATCAGGCCTACCACCACTGTGTCATCTGCGAATTTCACAACTACTGGGAAGAGGTGGACGGTGTGCTCCTGCTCATAGCCTATTTCTGACCCCGGCACGTTTCCCTCGGTGTTTCTTCTTCCTGTTTCTCCTAAGAGGCTCGTTCCTCTGGTTGCGATCCGCGTCCTGAAGGATCTCCTTCGGACAAGTGGAGCTATCATGTGTAACTTCAGAAAAAAGGTAAGTAGTCCTTGTTGCAATGTTCAGAAATGTGCTGTGGTCGTCGGATATTAGTGCAGATGAAAGGGAGGTCAGCAAACTAAAGAAAACTATGAAAATAACAAACAAAAAGCACAGTCTATGCGGATCGGTCATGATGGCGTCTGGACGCAGCCGCACCATTTGATCTGTTGATCTGAGACCAGAATCTGTCCCAGAGACAAGTTTCTTTGATCTGATGTGTGCACACAAATGACCTATTTTATATTTAGTTGTGGTCTAATAGGGATGTCAAGATTACTCAATAATATTCCAGTCTGATGGACAACAAGTGAATGGCCAAAAAAATAAAAATGCTAAGCAAGATAAAATTCAAGCTCATTTCATTCACATTGCAGAAAATTGTAGCAAAATATAGTCCATAAGTATGTGACTTGTTACAGCAATGCAAAGTCAAATTATTTTGTATCTCTGCAAGCCATATGTTTTTATTGTTGTTGTTATGACAAAGTGAGGTAAAAACAAGTGAATGTACATCTGGAGCATCTGTCAGTCCCATGAGACTGTGGAAATAATGGAGTTGCACATCCTCAGTCTCTTTTCCTCAGTCAGCTGGGTGAGCGTCCCTTCAAACTTGGAAAGGCCTTTCTGCACCGTCTGACTCTGAGCTGTTCGCTCTGATGTTACAGCTTCCCAGGTGTTCAGGTCAATGCTCAAGGCCTTCAGGTTTCTCTTGTCAACATCTTTGTAATGCAGGGTCTGCCTGTGGGACATTTCCTCTGCATCCACCAACCCAGGGCATGCATCTCTGTTTCAGCGCATGTGGAAGGCCTTGAACTTTTGGTCCTACCTCAATCTGATGGGTGAGTGTCCCTACAAACTTGGAGTTGTTGTTTGGCACTTGTTTATCCTGCCAGGTGATGATCAGGATGTGTCCGTGCATGAGGAAGGTGTTGAACTTTGGTTCCTGTCAGGCAGCAAGCGTTCAAGACTGGCTGCCATACAGGAGGGTGCTCACAACACAAACTCTGCAGGCCTGGATCTTAGTGACTCCGTCAGCAAACTGTTGGCTCATACTCTCTTTATTAGTCTGGACATGGTGGTAGCTGCTTTGCTGATATACTTCTTTAGCTCAGTGTTGAGAGAGGGAGTTTGAGATTGTTGAACCCAAGGAAAAAAGGTGTGGACAACCCCCAGTTCATGGTCACTTCAAATGTCAAAAGTGTCTAACGTTGAGCCGTCAAAGGTCACAGTGCTATCCATGTCCTCGTGGATAGACCTGACCGAAAAGACTGTGATTCTGGGTTGACTCTCTCTGCGGGGGGACAGCCTATAAATTCTACTATGAATTCCAAATGGCTAAACACTGCCCCCTGGTGGCCATGGTATGTTAATTCTGGCCTGTAATTTACAAGGTTAGGCTAGTACTTAAAACAAAGAATATGATGTGCAGAAGTAATAATGGGGTAGGGTAGGAGATATTATGTCTAATAAAGGTCATTATTGTTATGAAAAGCTAGAGTGATCCAATCATTTCATTGGAAAAACCTTTTAGCAGGTGAATGTTGTGGATGGATGTCAAACATTTGTTTTATCACACATTTAACACAAAGGTTACCTGATTATTTACACTCCAGCCTAATGAAGAGAGCATGTCTGAATGAACTGTACAGAACTCTGTGAACTGAATGAAGGAGCATGTAAAGGATTGCTGTCAAAGAAAAGATGTTGATCCATTATTGAATTAAAACAATACCTCTGTTAGCCAGGAGAGGGAAACCTCATTCTACCAAATCCTGACCATGAGTCCAACAGGTTGATTCAAAGCCACAGAGACACAGTCATTACACAGACAACGCTGATAAATGTGTCTTCAGTGAAAAACATTCAGCCTTTTATCAACATCACTAACAAGTCTCATATTTATTGAAAAGGATCTAAAACTCTACAGTGCATGATTTTAAAATGGGATCAGAATTAGTTGCAATGCTAATATGTCAGCACCGTCTCATTTTATATTCACGCATTATGTTTTTGAGTATACATGCTCTTAAAACTAAAAAATATTTAGAATGTTGTTTTATATGTAATTCAGCTCAAACAAATAGCAATGTCATTCATTCTTGATCTTTAAATCCTTAGCAAATGCACATTAGTAGGAGTAGGAGCATATGTAAAATGATACCAAATGTATTGATGACACAGGATAAATATTGCTTACTGTTGAAAACGTCTGAGCACTACCACTACTATGACAACAAAAAAGTGAAAATAACATAAAACTGTCAATAATTACAAACATGTACTTGATTTGCACAGCACCTGTTCAAAAAGTTTACAGAGTGCTTTAAAAACAAGCTTTGTAAGATAAAAAAAAAAAAAAAAGAGTAATGATAAAATTGAGAATAAAAATTAGTAAAAATACTGAGGCACTACAAGTTTAAAAAGGCAAATCATAAATGGTTAAAAGCAAAATAGTATTAAAATAATGAGTTAAGTATACTTTCAAAAGGTGATTTAACGGCTTAAACTGATTCCGTTAACTCCACAGGTGGTTTAATGTTGGCAAGATAGCAGAGTGTGAAATATGATGAAATAACAACAATAATAATAATAACAACAACAGTGCACCTTTCAATTTAGGCAAACATCTTAACATGTAAGCAGGTCAGAAGTCTGTGTGCCTATACAGCCTCTGTAAACACTGAAGAGTTGATCTCCTCATCACCGACATGAGCCCTCTGTCTCCCCTGAAGATCTGCCATCCTGATGTTAACGTAGTTCACATCCTGGTCATCTTCACTGTCTGTGGAGAGGAGGGAGGGATATCAGTCAGTGACCAGATACACTGGATTATTGTCAGTTTGACATGATTTCAGATGCCCAGTGATGACCAGTGAATTCATGTGTTCAATATCAATTCTCAAAGCACTGAGAATGCAGTGATGAGCAAAAGCTTTATTTTGGACCTTGACCTTTCTTGTTTGTCTTTGTCGTTGGAGCACAGTGGGCTCTCACCACGAGGACCAACAGAAATAACATCACTGCCAAAGAAGCAGCTATGCGCAGGATAATCCCTGTTCCTGTGACAAGACACAGATGATCAGTGATCACATGTTAAGTTAGTGTGTAACTCTGTGTGGTTTCCAGGAGATGAAGGACATGAAGAAGATGACCTCGATGAAATCACTGCAGCAAAATGAGCATGACTTAGTGGAGGGTCTAAAGGGTCCTGTGGTGCCAGTCTCCTTACCCATGGTTGTCACTTCTGTGATGCAGCGTGATATGCTCTTGTTTGCAGCGGCACTACTAACGTGATTGTTGACGGAGCAGACGAGCTGTCCTGACACGCCTATATATAGTCCGTGTTTCCCTTTGTCCTGTGCCAGTTCGTCCTGATTTCATGCTGTGTTGTCCTGTTTGACCTGAGTTTGTCCTTGCTCCATGTCCAGTCCAGTCCAGTCCAGTCAAGTCTTGTCAAGTCAGGTTTTGTATTTTGTTTCCCTGTGTTCGATTAAAGGACTTTGTTACTGTCACCGACTCTGCATTGTGGGTTCGGTTTGTTGGAAGCCTCGGCTTAACAGTGGGTGTGTGTGTGTGGACTGATTAAACCTGGTGGCTGTACAGTGTTATTATAATCATTAGTGTCCTATTCATCAAAGTCACTGTTTTTCATGTTGTGGCTCACCTGCACACTGTGATATCATCGTGTTTGCAGCGGCACTACTGACGTGATTGTTGACGGAGCAGACGAGCTGTCCTGACATGCCTGGTTTCAGAGTGATCTCCTTGTTGTCCTCATTAGCAGAGAGGAGCTGGCTGTCCATCAGTGTGTGTCCATCCAGAGTCCAGCTGTACTGAGGACTATGGCTCTCCTCAGAGGAGCAGGACACCCTCATCTCTCCCTGGAACAGACACTCAGAGGCCAGCAGGGGAGACGACACGGGGGCTGAGGGACACACACTCACATCACTTTGCACATGGACACAGTCTTTGCAGTGCAGCTTCTTTGAGTCATGAGGTGCAAGTCATTATGTGGAAGTGTGTTTTTGTCATGACACTGGTGTCTTTGTAGTGTTTCATATTCTTCAAATAGTAAAATACACAAAAGGTACAACATACTAATTAATAAGATACTGTAATATTGCAGTTTTTTCTAATTTAATAAAATTATATGATTAACACTTTATATTGAATTATATTAATCACACATTATATTGCTCATAGTTTTATTTGGGACACTTGAGTTGCTGTTTGAGTTTTCCCATCAGCCCAAACTGAGACAACATGACTTTGACTTTGTGCTAGAAATTGACAAGTTGCTGTGAAAGACTGCAAAATGTGAACTATTGTCACTACTAATTTCTCCAACAGTTTTAAAAAATTACAATTCAAAGATTTAAAACCTTACCTTGAATGGACATCTTCAGTTTTTGGTTTTCTGTTTCCTTTCCATTTGAATCAAAGACCCTCAGGGTGTATTCAGCAACGTCAATCCTGCTGATGTTGCTGATCCTAAATGTGCCATTACTGGGAGTAAAGGAGGATCTGCTTTCTAATTTATTCTCCAAAACCACATTGTTTCTCAAATAAAGAATTTGTATTGTGTTGTTTTTGACCCATTGGTATTTAAATCTGTCCAATGCTGAAGTCATGAGTTGGAGAACCACGGTTCCTCCCAGAGCTGCGTAACACTGAGCTCCATCCTGTCTGCCATCACAGAAGGTTTCCACACCTGGAAATGCTGAAAAACACGATAAAAAAGAAATTAAATATCTTTTCATTGCTTTTTCATCAGTCTCCACCATTTCTTTTCGATACCAGCAGCAACATCAATGACCACTGCAAGATGCCAGACATGCAAATGTAAACGACTAAAAATTAAACAGTGTGAGGTTTTGTTGTTCATAAAAAGTTTGCTGTAACTTTCACTCTCAGACACAGTTTGCAGACTGGAAGTTAGACTGGAGCCACAGATACAGCTGACTGTATTTCTAAAAAAGTTTTTGAATTTGCAATTTTCCTTTTTTCTACAGTGAGTATACAATTAAGATTTTTGCTGAGTAGTTATGCAACCATAATTGGTAGAGTGTAAAAATGACATCTTGTTTTCATGTAAGTCGCCTCTGACTCGACTCAGTTTGTTTGAGGGTAGACTTGTTGTTAATTTTCTCTGCTTCAAGTCAAGAGCTCCAGTCCTTCAGTATCTTTTTGGTTGTGCCTTTACTTCCTCTGTGGAGTGATGTCTGAAAGGTCACAGCATTGTTAATACAGCACAGGTCGTCTGTACTGGGGAATGGAGGGTATGCTGTGACAGGAGGGTCTACAGGACACGATGGTGCCAGGCTCCTTACCCAGAGTGCTGCTCTCAGGGGGTTCAGCTGCTGTTGGCGTCATAATACACTCAGGCTTATCAGTCTTAAGCAGCCACTGAGACATATGTGTCCCATTGGTTCAGGTAGTGGTTCTCAAACTTTTTTCAGTAATGTACCCCCTTTGAAATATTTTTTTAGCCAAGTACCCCCTGACCAGCACAAAAAAATTGGTAGAAAAAAAGGTCCACTCCAGCTCCCTCAGTGTCTGAAACCACAACCTGATACCTGCGCTATTTTGTTGGCTCTGTTTTTGCTTCTTTTTCTCTTCTTTCTCCTTGTTTTTATCTGTATCGCTGCAGTGTTTCAACCACTAATCCAGTTTCTGTAATTATTTTTTTCTTTTCTTCCCAGTCAAAGTGAAAAAACCTCCTCACTTCACGACCACAGTGACTGATGAAAACCACAAACACACATTTGACACATTTAGGAAATCTGGTAGAGACTGAATGTAAAATGTGGCTTAGCAAACATACATTTACATGTTTTACTGAACGTATTATTTCAGGAATTATGCGGGACACACTCACATCACTTTGCACATGGACAGTCTTTGCAGTGCAGCTTCTTTGAGTCATGAGGTGTAAGTCGTTATGTGGAAGTGTGTTTTTGTCATGCCACTGGTGTCTTTGTACTCTTTCATATTATTCAAATGGTAAAATACACAAAATGTAAAACATACTATTTCATAAGATAATGTAATATTGCAGATTTTTTTCTAATTTAATAATATTATATGACTAACACTTTATTTTGAATTATATTAATCACACATTATATTGTTGATAGTTTTATTTGGGACATTGAGTTTCTGTTTTCCCATCAGCCCAAACTGAGACAGTATGACTTTTAGTTTGTGCTGGAAATTGACAAGCGGCTATGAAAGACTGAAAAATGTAACTTATTGACTTATTGTAATTAATAATTTCTCCAACAGTTTTTTTTTAAATATATATATAGATAGATAGATAGATAGATAGATATTTGATGATTTCAAAAATTATTTGCTTACCTTGAATGGACAACTTCAGTTTTCGGTGTTCTGTTTCCTTTCCATCTGAATCAAAGACCCTCAGGGTGTATTCAGCATCATCAGTCCAGCTGATGTTGCTGATCCTCAGTGTGCCATTACTGGGAGTAAAGGAGGATCTGCTTTCTAATGAATTATACAAAACCACATTCTTTTTCAAATGATGAATTTGTGATCTTTCATTTTTGAACAATTGGTATGTAAATCTGTCAGATGCTGAAGTCATGAGTTGAAGAACCACGGTTCGTCCCAGAGCTGCGTAACACTGAGCTCCATCCTGTCTACCATCACAGAAGGTTTCCACACCTGGAAGTGCTGAAAAACACGATAAAAAAGAAATTAAATATTTTTTTCATTTCTTTTTCATCAGTGTAGCCCGTAGAACTGAGAGTACACAGGACACAATTACTTCTTTGGGGTTCTTTTATTTGATTTTAGATATGTTGCTTTTCTTTTTGGCGGAGGGCAAATAAAAAGAGGAAAGTTCTGTGTATGACCAGATTCATACAAATCTTGGCAACAACAAATGTCACAGTTCACCGTAACCACTGGTCTTTTACCATAAAGGAAACTTACATAGAAAACGAAAAAAAACAAAAAGATATATTTTTTATATATATCTATACGGCAGTGGGCTTCAGGATAACTGAGATAGACAACAATGAAATCAGTTAAGTCTACTATAACAGCAAAAATAATAATTTTGAAATGTATAGTCTATCTTACAAAACACTTACATTCCAAAATACAGACTCCAAATAAAAACGGGCTTCACCGGGGAGCGCACTTCAAACACTGGACAACTTGATGCCTAAATACAATGAAATTACATAAACAGTTGTTTCAGTTCACCGATAACTACGCACATCAGCATAGCTAAGGCTTTATGCATGCTAACTATACCTTGCTAGCACCCGTAAACACTGGATCGGCTGCTTCCCATTCACCGTCATCCGACGTCGCTCTTGTCTATAACATATCACCCAGTTACGACATGGATATGTGGGCATAGTTTTTAACCTTTGTACATGCATGTGGATACAGTTATTGTAATATTTACCCATTTATTTCACGATGCACTCCGGACATCAACACCGTGCTGCTCTCCCGGTGGCTCCAAAAGAAAAGAGGAAGCCCAACCCAATTTTGCGCGACACTGCCACCTTGTGTCCGAAATAATTAACCAAAAATGGACATTTTGCCAGGAACCCAGTAAACATATACACATTTCTCTAATTTTTGAACATCTGAATGAAATGTAGAAATACACAAAAACAAAACAGAATACATATCTTATTACTTCAAATATACCACCCGGCTACATCAGTCTCCACCATTTTCTTTTGATACCAGCAGCAACATTAATGACCACTGCAAGATGCCAGACGTGTAAATGTAAACGACTGAAAATGAAACAGTTTGAGGTTTTGTTGCTCATAAAAGGTTTGCTGTAACTTTCACTCTCAGACACAGTTTTCAGACTGGAGGTTATTCTTGGGCAGCAAAGGAACCACAGATACAGCTGACTGCATTTCGAAAGATGTTTTTTAACCTGCGATCTTCTGTTTTTCTACAGTGAGCATACAATTGAGAGTTTTGCTGAGTAGTCGTCCAACCATAGTTGGTAAAGTGAGAAAAATGACATCTTGTTTTCATGTAAGTCACCTCTGACTTGACTCAGTTTGTTCGAGGAGTAGACTTGTTAATTTTCATTTGGTTTGTGCCTTTATTTCCTCTGTGAGAGTGATGTCTGAATTGTCACAGCATTGTTAATACAGCACAGGTCGTCTGTACTGGGGAATGGAAGGTATGATGTGACAGGAGGGTCTAAAGGACACGATGGTGCCAGGCTCCTTACCCAGAGTGCTGCTCTCAGTGGGTTCAGCTGTTGTTGTCGTCATAATACACTCAGGCTTATCGGTCTCAAGCAGCCACTGAGATATGTGTGTCCCATTGGTTAAGGTGCAGTCAATGAAAATGACTCCTGTGAGAGAACATGGTGTTATAATCATCAGTGTCCTATTCATCAGAGTCACTGTTTTTCATGTTGTGGCTCACCTGCACACTGTGATATCATCTTGTTTGCAGCGGCACTGCTGACGTGATTGTTGACGGAGCAGACGAGCTGTCCTGACACGCCTGGTTTCAGAGTGATCTCCTTGTTGTCCTCATCAGCAGAGAGGAGCTGGCTGTCCATCAGTGTGTGTCCATCCAGAGTCCAGCTGTACTGAGGACTGTCGCCCTCCTCAGAGGAGCAGGACACCCTCACCTCTCCCTGGGACAGACACTCAGAGGCCAGCAGGGGAGACGACACGGGGGCTGAGGGACACACACTCACATCACTTTGCACATGGACACAGTCTTTGCAGTGCAGCTTCTTTGAGTCATGAGGTGCAAGTCATTATGTGGAAGTGTGTTTTTGTGACACTGGTGTCTTTGTACTGTTTCATATTCTTCAAATGGTAAAATTCACAAAATGTACAACATAATAATTTATAAGATACTGTAATATTGCAGATTTCTTTTCTAATTTAATAAAATTATATGACTAACACTTTATTTTGAATTATTAATCACACATTATATTGGTGGTAATCTTATTTAGGACACTGACTTGCTGTTTGAGTTTTCCCATCAGCCCAAACTGAGACAGCATGAGTTTGATTTTGTGCTGTTGATAGTTGACAAGCGGCTATGAAAGACTGGTATATGTAAACTATTGTCAGTACTAATTTCTCCAATAGTTTTAAAGAAATATAATTTAAAGATTTAAAAAATGATTTGCTTACCTTGAATCGACATCTTTAGTTTTCGTTTTTCTGTCTGCATTCCTGAGTCGGATTCAAAGACCTTAAAGGTGTATTCAGCATCATCAGTCCAGCTGATGTTGCTGATCCTCAGTGTGCCATTACTGGGAGTAAAAGAGGATCTGCTTTCTAATGAATTATACAAAACCACATTCTTTTTCAAATGAAGAATTTGTGATCTTTCATTTTTGACCCATCGGTATCTAAATCTGTGTGATGCTGAAGTCATGAGTTGAAGAACCACGGTTCCTCCCAGAGCTGCGTAACACTGAGCTCCATCCTGTCTGCCATCACAGAAGGTTTCCACACCTGGAAGTGCTGAAAAACACGATAAAAAAGAAATTAAATATCTTTTCATTTCTTTTTTATCATAGTCCCCACCATTTTCTTACAATTCCAGGAGCAACATTAATGGCCACTGGAAGATGCCAGACATGTGCAAAGGTAAATGACTGAAAATGAAACAGTGTGGGGTTTTGTTGTTCATTAAAGGTTTGCTGTAACTTTCACTCTCAGACACAGTTTGCAGACTGGAGGTTATTCTTTGGCAGCAAAGGAGCCACAGATACAGCTGACTGCATTTCTAAAGATGCTTTTGAATTTGCAATTTTCCTTTTTTCTAGTGAGCATACAAGTAAGAGATTTGCTGAGTAGTCGTCCAACCATAGTTGGTAGAGTGTAAAAATGGCATCTTGTTTTCATGTAAGTCGCCTCTGACTCGACTCAGTTTGTTCGAGGAGTAGATTTGTTGTTAATTTTCTCTGCTTTAACTCAAGATCTTCAGTCCTGAAAGTGTCATTTGGGTTGTGCCTTTATTTCCTCTGTGGAGTGATATCTGAATTGTCACAGCATTGTTAATACAGCACAGGTCGTCTGTACTGGGGAATGGAGGGTATGATGTGACAGGAGGGTCTACAGGATACGATGGTGCCAGGCTCCTTACCCAGAGTGCTGCTCTCAGGGGGTTCAGCTGCTGTTGGCGTCATAATACACTCAGGCTTATCGGTCTCAAGCAGCCACTGAGACATATGTGTCCCATTGGTTCAGGTAGTGGTTCTCAAACTTGTAGAAAAAAAGGCACAGTCCTGTTCCATCAGTGTCTGAAACCACAATCTGATACCTTTGCTATTTTGTTGGCTCTGTTTTTGCTTCTTTTTCTCTTCTTTCTCCTTGTTTTCATCTGTATTGCTGCAGCGTTTCAACCACTAATCCAGTTTCTGTAATTATTTTTTTCTTTGCTTCCCGGTCAAAGTGAAAAAACCTCCTCACTTCACGACCACAGTGACAGATGAAAACCACAAACACACACATTTGACACATTCAGGAAATCTGGTAGAGACTGAATGTAAAATGTGGCTTAGCAAGCCTACATTTACATGTTTTACTGAACGTATTATTTCAGGAATTATGCGGGACACACATCACTTTGCACATGGACACAGTCTTTGCAGTGCAGCTTCTTTGAGTCATGAGGTGCAAGTCATTATGTGGAAGTGTGTTTTTGTCACGACACTGGTGTCTTGGTACTGTTTCATATTCTTCAAATGGTAAAATTCACAAAATGTAAAACATACTAATTAATAAGATACTGTAATATTGCAGTTTTTTCTAATTTAATAAAATTATATGATTAACACTTTATTTTGAATTATATTAATCACACATTATATTGGTGCTAATCTTATTTGGGACACTGAGCTGCTGTTTGAGTTTTCCCATCAGCCCAAACTGATACAACATGACTTTGACTTTGTGCTAGAAATTGACAAGTTGCTGTGAAAGACTGCAAAATGTGAACTATTGTCACTATTAATTTCCCCAACAGTTTTAAAAAATTACAATTCAAAGATTTAAAAAAATATATTTTCTTACCTTGAATGGACATCTTCAGTTTTCGGTTTTCTGTTTCCTTTCCATCTGAATCAATGACACTCAGGGTGTATTCAGCAACGTCAGTCCTGCTGATGTTGCTTATCCTAAATGTTCCATTACTGGGAGTAAAGGAGGATCTGCTTTCTAATGTATTATACACAACCACATTCTTTTTCAAATGAAGGATATGGGATGTGTTGTTTTTGACCCATTGGTATGAAAATCTGTCAGATGCTGAAGTCATGAGTTGGAGAACCACGGTTCCTCCCAGAGCTGCGTAACACTGAGCTCCATCCTGTCTGCCATCACAGAAGGTTTCCACACCTGGAAATGTTGAAAAACACAATGAAAAAGACAATAAATATCACAATATAATATGGAACACAATCTCTGTCTATTGTTTACAACACCAGCAGCAACATCATTGAGCACCGCAAGAAAGAAGGCATTCATATATGTAGATGTACTGAATATGAAACATTTTGATATTTGGTTCAAGAGCAAAAAGTTCTTATCAACAAAAGTAAGCAGCACAGTCAAACCTTTGTTATTATTAATGTTGTTGTTGTCATTTTTGTTGTTGTTGTTGTAGTTGTTGTTGTTGTTGATTCGTACACCATTACAAACAAACTGATGAATAAATTAAGGTGATTCTTATCTCCAGCCTCAGAAGCTCATTCAGCTTCAACACACATCACCGAGGATGAAGGCAAGCTGTTCTGTCCTCATTCATTTATATGAATTACTGCTTCAGCATTTGATCATGCAACATAAAATTCAAAATATCACTATGTGGAGAATAGTGACTCATCTCACCATGAGAGACTCCCAGCAGCAGCATCAGCAGTCCAACCACAGCCTTCATGTGTCCTCACTGTTCAGCCTCAGTTCAGCCACTCAGCCCTTTCAGATAAACTCCTCTGTTTCACACCATGCCCAACCTGCACATTTCACACTGACACCACAGACAAGTCCTCTATTATTAGTCGAGAATGAGTTTTGAACCACAGTAAATGATGTGGTAACTGGACAGAAGATCAAGGAAGTGAATCAGGGTCTCTTCACTGCTCACAGACAACTTGGCAAGCTGCTTGTGTGTGAAATAAACTGAACGGAGGAGAAGTGACAATCTTCCTCCAGATATCATTTCAACACAACAGTACTCTGAATTTGAAATTTTACCCACAGGAAAATGGGTTATTGAGAAATTCAGGGAATATTTATGAGAAAACATTTGTCATTTACAATGTTTTGTTTTGTTTTTTGCACAGTATAGGTAAATCAATGATGTATAACTTATTCAGAAGAAGAAAGCAGTGTGTGAGGTCTAAGAGTAGGTGTACTGGTGCTGTGCTGTGCGGCTGCCTTTTCACTTCCTCCATTATCAGCTGCAGAAGTTTCCTCATGACTCTGTTATCATGGGGTGTGTTAGTGGTGGGCAGGAGGGGGAGTATAGAGGCCTGCCTAAAGACTTTGTGGAGTGGTGCAGGGGCAATAACCTCCATCTCAACACATCCAAAACAAAGGAACTGGTGGTGCACTTCAGGAGGAAGGAGCCCCCCATACTTCCTGTCTCCATCAGCAGGGAGAATGTGGGGCTGGTCCCGACGTACAAGCACCTTGAGGTACACCTGAACAGCAAGCTAAACTGCAAGCAAACAAGCAAAATGCTGCAGATGTTTTATGATTCAATGGTGGCAGGCGGCCTTAGTTTACGCCATAGCGTGCTGAGGAGGTGCACTCAAGAGCAAGGAGGCAAGTCGGCTCACTAAGGTGGTGAAGAAAGCTGGCTCTATTTTCAGCACGAGGTTGGACTCACTGGTGGAGGTTTCGGAGACGAGAACACTGAAGAAATTTTTGTCTGAGACCAACTTCTCCTTTTACATCCAACTTACATGCACTTGTGGGCAAAACGCTGCACCAAGCTGTGAATCAGCTTCTCAGAGTTTTTACAGTTATATTTATGACTGTTGAGGTTTTCAGTCCAGGGTAAAAGAAGTGACTTATGCTTGACTACTGCTCTTTTCACTTCCTCTGTTATAGTGACAGAAAAATGGCATGTCCAAACTTTATCTACACACTGTATGGTTTAGTTGTTTTAAATGTGAAATTTCTGCAGTTGCTGAAATAAACATTTGTATTTGCTGGATAAAATCCTGTGTATGAACTTAAAGAAAAGTGTTTTAACATCCTTGAAAACAGGGCTAGTGCCTGTAAAAGGAAATTTGATTCAAGATTCAAGAGGTTTATTCATCACTTGCATGATTGTACATGTACAGCAGCAGTGAAATGAGGCTGCAACTGCTCCAGCACTGAGAGTAAAATAGAAAAAATGTAATAATACACCTCTATACAAAATATAAACATTAAATGTAATATAAGAAATGAATAAATGGCATATTCGCAGGTCAGTATGTACATAGTAAAAAAAAAAAAAGAAGAAGAAAACGTGTGTAGTGGATCCTCTGCTTCTCTCTCCTGAAGTCTACCACCATCCTCCTTGGTCTTGGTGCAACATTCAGGTCCAAGCTGTCCTTACACCATGATGACAGCAGCTACACCTCCTCCAGATAAGCCGTCTCGTTGTTGTTAGAGATCAGGCCTACCACCACTGTGTCATCTGCGAATTTCACAATGTTGGAGCTGTGTGTGGCTGTGCAGTCAAAGGTGTAAAGGGAGTAGAGCAGAGGACTCAGTACACAGCCTTGGTGGCACCAGTGTTGAGGGTTAGGGAGCTGGAGGTGCAGGTACCAACCTTCACCACCTGTGGTCTGTCAGTCAGGAAGCTCTGAACCCAGGAGCAGAGTGAGGGACTCAGCCCCAGGACCCTGAGTTTGGTGACCAGTCTGTGGAAAACTATAGTGTTGAATGCTGAACTGTAATCAATAAACAGCAAATGCACATAATTCCTTTTTCCAGTGTCCACGTGGGAGAGGGTGGAGTGGAGGACATGAGAGATGGCATCATCAGTACTCCTATTAGGGCGATAGGCAAACTGAAGGGGGTCCAAAGAGTCCGGCAGTGATGAGCAGATGAAGTCTTTTAGTCTCTCAAAGCATTTCATCACCACAGAGGTCAGTGCTACAGGGTGGAAGTCATTTACACCGGCTGGGTTGGTCTTTTAGGCACAGGGATAATGGTGGACTTTTAGAGGAATGTGGGGACGACAGAGTGGGCCTGGGGACAGATTGAAAATAGAGGTGAACAAGGAACAAGCAAGCAGGATACTGGGAAGAGGTGGACGGTGTGCTCCTGCTCATAGCCTATTTCTGACCTCGGCACACTTCCCTCAGTGTTTCTTCTTCCTGCTTCTCCTAAGAGGCTTGTTCCCCTGGTTGCGATCCGCGTCCCGAAGGATCTCCTTCGGCCAAGTGGAGCTATCATGTGTAACTTCAGAAAAAAGGTAAGTAGTCCTAGTTGCAATGTTCAGAAATGTGCTGTGGTCGTCGGATATTAGTGCAGATGAAAGGGAGGTCAGCGAACTAAAGAAAACTATGAAAATAACAAACAAAAAGCACAGTCTATGCGGATCGGTCATGATGGCGTCTGGACGCAGCCGCACCATTTGATCTGTTGATCTGAGACCAGAATCTGTCCCAGAGACAAGTTTGGTCTTTCTTTGATCTGATGTGTGCACACAAATGACCTATTTTATATTTAGTTGTGGTCTAATAGGGATGTCAAGATTACTCAATAATATTCCAGTCTGATGGACAACAAGTGAATGGCCAAAAAAAAAAAATGCTAAGCAAGTTAAAATTCAAGCTCATTTCATTCACATTGCAGAAAATTGTAGCAAAATATAAACCATAAGTATGTGACTTGTTACAGCAATGCAAAGTCAAATTATTTTGTATCTCTGGAAGCCATATGTTTTTATTGTTGTTATGACAGAGTGATGTAAAAACAAGTGAACGTACATCTGCAGCGTCTGTCAATCCCATGAGACTGTGGAAATTATAGAGGATGATTCTGGTCCAGAGTCGGGCGTGACTGCACAGGCCAACACGGGAGTGAGATTCCCTTCCACATGAGAACAGGTGAAGTCTGACTCTGGTCTGTTTGCCTGGCTTTGAGCCATTCTCCTCAGTCTCTTTGCCTCGGTCCGCTGGGTGAGCGTCCCTTCAAACTTGGAAAGGCTTTTCTAGTTTCCTATAAATTTCTTCCTACAGTGATCCAATCACTTCATTTGAAAAAAAAACTTTTAGCATGTGAATGATGTGGATGGATGTCAAACATTTATTTTAACACACATTTAAAACACAGGCTGCCTGATTATTTACACTCCAGCCCAGGGCTGCCCCTGGCCAAACTGGGGCCCTAAGCGGCATTTTATTTGGAGGCCCCCACTACCCCGGCCGAATCAAAAATTACCAGATTTTTGGCGTGACACCTCCTGCCGACCACACAATCCCAGATGTATAATAGGAATAAAATGACAGCACAAAGACATTCCATTAAACTTGACAAGCTATATTAGTAAGAACAAAGTACTGTAAGTGGAATAAGCAGTACTGTATGCATCAACTAAAAAAAATAATTTCAAACTAGAATAAATTAATAAATCTCAGTCACAAATAGTCATCAATTTAAAAAAAAAATGTGACCTGACAAATATCTGAAAGCAGGTCAGTGAACTAAACAAGCATGTGTGTTATGAATTAAATAAATTCAATTCAAATAGCCTTAAACTGATCTTCTTTATTGATGCAAAAATTGATAGGCTATAAACTTAAGCTAATATGCGACCACCAGCTGGTCACTTTACCACTCCTTTTTCACAGAGGTGAATGCATATGCAGGCATTAACAAGACATTCAAGAAATGGTAAAAGGGCTGCTGGAAGATGTCATCTCCAGGCCACATTTCAGACAGAGACTTACAGTCTTCTCTCCTCTATCTCATTATGAGGAGCAGCTAAGGTGTTTATATGGGGCCACAAAGTTTTACATTTATTTCAACAACAAACCAACTCTTCTTCTTGTTTTGATTTTTTTCCCTCTTAGTTGCTCCAGATTCAAAATGCCTCTTAGAAGCCATCTCTCTCCTCACCTGCAGCAGTGTCGGTGCATCTGACCACTGATTGGTCAGTGGCATACCGCAGGCGACGCATGCGCCACGCCCGCAGGCAAAATGAGGCCCCCCGTTGATCGTGAGGCCCTACGCAGCTGCGTGTTCTGTGTGTAGGGAGGGGCGGCCCTGCTCCAGCCTAATGAGGAGAGCATATCTGTATGAACTGTACAGAACTCTGTGAACTGAATGAAGGAGCATGTAAAGGACTGCTGTCAAAGAAAAGTTGTTGATCCAAAAATTACTGAATTAAAACAATACCTCTGTTAGCCAGGAGAGGGAAACCTCACTCTACCAAATACTGACCATGAGTCTACCAGGTTGATTCAAAGCCACAGAGACACAGTCATTACACAGACAAAGCTGAGAAATATGTCTCCAGTGAAAAACAGTCAGCCTTTTATCAACATCACTAACAAGTCTCATATTTATTGAAAAGGATCTAAAACTCTACAGCGCATTATTTCAAAATGGGATCAGAATTAGTTGCAATGCCAATATGTCAGCACCGTCTCATTTTATATTCACACATTGTGCTTTAGAGTATACATGCTCTTAAAACTAAAAAATATTTAGGATGTTGTTTTATATGTAATTCAGCTCAGACAAATAGGAATGTCATTCATTCTTGAGCTTTTAATCCTTAGCAAATGCACATTAGTAGAAGTAGGAACATATGCTTAATTTATGTATCATTATTGTAAAGTGTTACCAAATGTACTGATGACACTCGAGATAAGTATTGCTTACTGTTCAATCCATCTGACCTACAATGCACTACTACTACTATGACTACACAAAAGTGAAAATAACATAAAACTGTAAATAATTACAAACAGCACCTGTTAAATCAGTTTACAGAGTGCTTTAAAAACAAGCTTTGTGAGATAAAAAAAAAAGAGTAATGATAAAACTGAGAATAAAAATGAGTAAAAATACAGAGACACTACAAGTATACAAAAACTAATCATGAATGTTTAAAACAAAATAATATTAAAATATTGAGTTACGTATACTTTCAAGAGGTGATTTAACGGCTTAAACTGATTCTGTTAACTCCACAGGCAGTTTAATGTTGGCAAGATAGTGGCAAAACGCCAGAGGAATGTGAAATATGATGAAATAGCAACAACAATAATAACAACAGTACACTCCCAGATAGCATTATCTGGGAGTACACCTTTGAATTTAGGCAAACATCTTAAGATGTAAGCAGGTCAGAAGTCTGTGTGCCTACACAGCCTCTGTAAACACTGAAGAGTTGATCTCCTCATCACCGACATGAGCCCTCTGTCTCCCTTGAAGATCTGCCATCCTGATATTAACGTAGTTCACATCCTGGTCATCTTCACTGTCTGTGGAGAGGAGGGAGGGATATCAGTCAGTGACCAGATACGCTGGATTATTGTCAGTTTGACATGATTTCAGATGTCCAGTGATGACCAGTGAATTCATGTGTTCAATATCAATTCTCAAAGCACTGTGAATGCAGTGATGAGCAAAAGCTTTATTTTGGACCTTGACCTTTCTTGTTTGTCTTTGTCGTCGGAGCACAGTGGGCTCTCACCACGAGGACCAACAGAAATAACATCACTGCCAAAGAAGCAGCTATGCGCAGGATAATCCCTGTTCCTGTGACAAAGCACAGATGATCAGTGATCACATGTTAAGTTAGTGTGTAACTGTGTGGTTTCCAGGAGATGAAGGACATGAAGAAGATGACATCGATGAAATCACTGCAGCAAAATCAGCATGACTTAGTGGAGGGTCTAAAGGGCCCTGTGGTGCCAGTCTCCTTACCCCTCACTTCTGTGATGCAGCGTGATATGCTCTTGTTTGCAGCGGCACTACTGACGTGATTGTTGACGGAGCAGACGAGCTGTCCTGACACGCCTGGTTTCAGAGTGATCTCCTTGTTGTCCTCATTAGCAGAGAGGAGCTGGCTGTCCATCAGTGTGTGTCCATCCAGAGTCCAGCTGTACTGAGGACTGTCGCCCTCCTCAGAGGAGCAGGACACCCTCATCTCTCCCTGGGACAGACACTCACAGGCCAGCAGGGGAGACGACACTGGGGCTGAGGGACACACACATCACTTTGCACATGGACACAGTCTTTGCAGTGCAGCTTCTTTGAGTCATGAGGTGCAAGTCATTATGTGGAATTGGGTTTTTGTCATGACACTGGTGTCTTTGTACTGTTTCATATTATTCAAATGGTAAAATACACACAATATACAACATGATAATTTATCAACTACTACAATACTGGAGATTTTTTTCTAACTTAATAAAATTATATGACTAACACTTTATTTTGAATTATATTAATCACACATTATATTGTTGATGGTTTTATTTGGGACACTGACAAACTGAGACAGCGTGACTTTGACTTTGTGCTGTTGATAGCTGACACGTGGCTATGAAAGACTGGAATATGTGAACTATTGTCACTACAAATTTTTCCAAAAGTTTTAAAGAAATATAACTTAAAGTTTTTTTTAAAAAAATCTCTTACCTTGAATGGACATCTTTAGTGTTCGGTTTTCTGTTTCCTTTCCAACTGAATCAAAGACCGTGAAGGTGTATTCAGCATCGTCAGTCCAGCTGATGTGTCGTATCCGAAATGTTCCATTTCTGTGAGTAAAGGAGGATCTGCTTTCTAATTTATTCTCCACAACCACATTCTTTTTCAAATAAAGAATTAGTGATCTTTCGTTTCTGACCCATTGGTATGTAAATCTGTCAGATGCTGAAGTCATGAGTTGGAGAACCACGGTTCTCCCCAGAGCTGTGTAACACTGAGCTCCATCCTGTCTGCCATCACAGAAGGTTTCCACACCTGGAAATGTTGAAAAACACGATGAAAAAAAAAGATATCTTTTCATTTCATTTTCATCATAGTCTCCACTATTTTCTTTGGATGCCAGCAGCAACATCAATGAACACTGGAAGATGCCAGACGTGCAAATGTAAACGACTGAAAATGAAACAGTGTGGGGTTTTGTTGCTCATAAAAGGTTTGCTGTAACTTTCACTCTCAGACACAGTTTGCAGACTGGAAGTTAGACTGGAGCCACAGATACAGCTGACTGCATTTCAAAAGATTTTTTTGAACTTGCAATTTTCCCTTTTTCTATTGTAAGCATACAATTGAGAGTTTTCCTGAGTAGTGATCTCTCCATAGTTGGTAAAGTGGAAAAATGACGTCTTGTTTTCATGTAAGTCGCCTCTGACTCTACTCAGTTTGTTCCAGGATTTGTTGTTAATTTTCTCTGCTTCAAGTCAAGAGCTCCAGTCCTAAAAGTATCATTTGGGTTGTGCCTTTATTTCCTCTGTGGGAGTGATGTCTGAATGGTCACAGCATTGTTAATACAGCACAGGTCGTCTGTACTGGGGAATGGAGGGTATGCTGTGACAGGAGGGTCTACAGGACACGATGGTGCCAGGCTCCTTACCCAGAGTGCTGCTCTCAGGGGGTTCAGCTGCTGTTGGCGTCATAATACACTCAGGCTTATTGGTCTCAAGCAGCCACTTTGATATGTGTGTCCCATTGGTTCAGGCAGTAGTTCTCAAATGCATTTTCAGTAATGTTCTCCTTTTGAAACATTTTTTGAGCCAAGTACCCCCTGACCAGCACAAAAAAATTGGTAGAAAAAAAGGTCCACTCCAGCTCCCTCAGTGTCTGAAACCACAACCTGATACCTGCGCTATTTTGTTGGCTCTGTTTTTGCTTCTTTTTCTCTTCTTTCTCCTTGTTTTCATCTGTATCGCTGCTGCGCTTCAACCACTAATCCAGTTTCTGTATTTTTTTTTCTTTGCTTCCCGCTCATAATGAAAAAACATCCTCACTTCACGACCACGGCAGCAGATTAAAACCACAAACACACACATTTGACACCGTCAGGAAAGCTGGTAGAGACTGAAAATAAAATGTGGCTTAGCAAACGTACATTTACATTTTTTATTGAACTTATTCTAACTTAGGCTAATTATTTCAGAAATTATGCATGCCTGATGTTTTTAAACAATAACATTAAAAAATGTGTCAGGGACCCCCTGCAGGACTACAAGGTACCCCTAGTGGTACGCCTGCCCCTATTTGAGAACCACTGAGTTAAGGTGCAGTCAATGAAAACAAGACCTGTGGGAGAACATGGCGTGTGCGTGTGTGTGTGTGTCATGTCTTATAAATTATGTTTCGTTTTGTTAAGTTTTGTTCTTGTGTCTTGTCTCGTGACTTCCTGTTTTATTTTGAAATCCCACTCATCTTGTTTCAGGTCACTTGCCCTTCCCCTTGTGTGTTTCCCACTGGTCTGATTGTCTGCCACACCCTGATTGTTTCCACCTGTTTCTCATTACCTTGGTGTGTGTATATATAGTCCGTGTTTCCCTTTGTCCTGTGCCAGTTCGTCCTGATTTCATGCTGTGTTGTCCTGTTTGACCTGAGTTTGTCCTTGCTCCATGTCCAGTCCAATCCAGTCAAGTCTTGTCAAGTCAAGTCAGGTGTTGTATTTTGTTTCCCTGTGTTCGATTAAAGGACTTTGTTACTGTCACCGACTCTGCATTGTGGGTTCAGTTTGTTGGAAGCCTTGGCTTTACGGTGTGTGTGTGTGGACTGATTACACATGGTGGCTGTACAGTGTTATTATAATCATCAGTCTCCTATTCATCAGAGTCACTGTTTTCATGTTGTGGCTCACCTGCACACTGTGATATCATCTTGTTTGCAGCGGCACTGCTGACGTGATTGTTGACGGAGCAGACGAGCTGTCCTGACACGCCTGGTTTCAGAGTGATCTCCTTGTTGTCCTCATCAGCAGAGAGGAGCTGGCTGTCCATCAGTGTGTGTCCATCCAGAGTCCAGCTGTACTGAGGACTGTCGCCCTCCTCAGAGGAGCAGGACACCCTCACCTCTCCCTGGGACAGACACTCAGAGGCCAGCAGGGGAGACGACACGGGGGCTGAGGGACACACACTCACATCACTTTGCACATGGACACAGTCTTTGCAGTGCAGCTTCTTTGAGTCATGAGGTGCAAGTCATTATGTGGAAGTGGGTTTTTGTCATGACACTGGTGTCTTTGTACTGTTTCATATTATTCAAAGAGTAAAATACACAAAATGTACAACATACTAATTAATAAGATACTGTAATATTGCAGTTTTTTTCTAATTTAATAAAATTATATGACTAACACTTTATCCCAATCACCCATTATATTGGTGGTAATCTTATTTGGGACAGTTGAGTTGCTGTTTGAGTTTTCCCATCAGCCCAAACTCAGACAGCATGACTTTTACTTTGTGCTAGAAATTGACAAGAAGCTATGAAAGACTGGAAAATGTTAACTATTGTCACTACTAATTTGTCCAACAGTTTTAATAAATTACAATTCAAAAATTTAAAAAATTATTTGCTTACCTTGAATGGACATCTTTAGTTTTCGGTTTTCTGTTTCCATTCCTGAGTATGGATCAAAGACCTTAAGGTTGTATTCAGCATCGTCAGTCCAGCTGATGTTGCTTATCCGAAATGTTCCATTACTGGGAGTAAAAGAGGATCTTCTTTCTAAGTTATTATACACAACCACATTCTTTCTCAAATGAAGAATTTGTAATGTGGTGTTTTTGATCCATCGGTATGAAAATCTGCCAGATGCTGAAGTCATGAGTTGGAGAACCACGGTTCCTCCCAGAGCTGCGTAACACTGAGCTCCATCCTGTCTGCCATCACAGAAGGTTTCCACACCTGGAAATGTTGAAAAACACCATGAAAAAGACAATAAATATCACAATATATTATGTATCAAAACCTCTGTCTATTGTTTACAACACCAGCAGCAGCATCACTGAGCACTGCAAGACAGAAGGATTCATATATGTAGATGTACTGAATATGAAACAGTTCATTTTGATATTTGGTTTGAAAGCAAAAAGTTCTTATCAACAAAAGTAAGCAGCACAGTCACAACCTTTATTATTATTAATGTTGTTGTTGTTGTTTTTGTTGTTGTTGTTGTTGTTGTTATTGATTCCTGCACCGTTACTAACAAATTGATGAATAAATGAAGGTGATTCTCATTTCCAGCCTCAGAAGCTCATTCAGCTTCAATACACATCACCGAGGATGAAGTCAAACTGTTCTGTCCTCATTCATTTATATGAATTACTGCTTCAACGTTTGATCATGCAACATAAAATTCAAAATATCACTATGTAGAGAATAGTGACTCATCTCACCATGAGAGACTCCCAGCAGCAGCATCAACAGTCCAACCACAGCCTCCATGTGTCCTCACTGTTCAGCCTCAGTTCAGCCACTCAGCCCTTTCAGATAAACTCCTCTGTTTCACACCATGCCCAACCTGCACATTTTGCACTGGCAGCACAGACAAGTCTTCTGTTTGTTAGTGGCTACTGTCAAGAATAAGTTTTGAAATCTTCAACCACAGTAAATGAGAAGTGACAATCTTCCTCCAGATATCGTTTCAATACAACAGTACTGTGAATTTGAACTTTTACCCAAGGGTTACTGAGGAATACTGGGAATATTTATAAGAAATCATTTGTCATTTTTTTTTTTTTTTGCACAGTTTAGGTAAATCAATGATCTATAACTTCTAAAGTACAGCAGTGTGTGAGGTCTAAGAGTAGGTGTATTGGTGCTGTGCGGCTGTCTGCTTAGCAGCTGCAGAAGTTTCCCCACGACTCTGTTATGATTGTTATCATGGGGTGTGTTAGTGGTGGGCAGGAGGGGGAGTATAAAGGCCTGCTTAAACACTTTGTGGAGTGTTGCAGGGGCAATAACCTCCATCTCAACACATCCAAAACAAAGGAGCTGGTGGTGCACTTCAGGAGGAAGGAGCCCCCCCATACTTCCTGTCTCCATCAGCAGGGAGAATGTGGGGAAGGTCCTGACGTACAAGCACCTTGAGGTACACCTGAACAGCAAGCTAAACTGTAAGCAAACAAGCAAAATGCTGCAGATGTTTTATGATTCAATGGTGGCAGGCGGCCTTTTTTACGCTATAGTGTGCTGAGGAGGTGCACTGAAGAGCAAGGAGGCAAGTCAGCTCACTGAAGTGGTGAAGAAAGCTAGCTCTATTTTCAGCACGAGGTTGGACTCAGTGGTGGAGGTTTCGGAGAAGAGAACACTGAAGAAATTTTTGTCACAGACCAACTTCTCCTTTGACATCTAACTTACATGCACTTGTGGGCAAAACGCTGCACCAAGCTGTGAATCAGCTTCTCAGAGTTTTTACAGTTATATTTATGACTTTTGAGGTTTTCAGTCCAGGGTAAAGGAAGCGACTTCTGCTTGACTACTGCTCTTTTCACTTCCTCCGTTACAGTGACAGAAAGATGACATGTCCGAACTTTATCTACACACTGTACGGTTTAGTTGTTTTAAATGTGAAATTTCTGCAGTTGCAGAAATAAACATTTGTATTTGCTGTATAATATCCTATGTGTGAACTTCAAAGAAAAGAGTGTTTAACATCAGAGCTAGTGCCTGTAAAAGAAAATTTGATTCAAGATTCAAGAGGTTTATTCATCACTTGCATCATTGTACATGTACAGCAATTAACAAGGATGGCAAACTATCAATTATACATATCAATAGCAGGAGTTTGTATGCCAATTTCAAAATCATAATAGATTATTTACGTCAGTTTACACACTCATTCAACATAATTGCAATAACTGAAACATGGATTAATGCAGTACGAGGAGTGGACTTTGAGCTGGAGGGATATGACTTTGTGCACATAGATCGACAAAACAAAGGAGGAGGAGGAGTTGCGATCTTTGTGGATAAAAACTTGAAATTCAGGGTGATAGAGGATATGTCAACGGTTGTAAACAACATAATGGAATGTATAACAATTGAAATATGCAACGAAAAAAAGAAAAATATGATAATTAGCTGTATATATCGGACACCAGGGTCTAGTATTGAAATGTTCACAGATTGGATGGAGGAGGTGTTTTCAAAAATTAGTCACAAAACAATTTTCATTTGCGGAGACTTTAACATAGATTTGCTCAACCCTAATAAACACAAAATGACGGACGATTTTGTAAATACAGTATACAGCATGAACTTATATCCAAAAATCACCAGACCCACCAGAATAACTTCCAGCTGTGCCACTCTAATTGACAACATATTCACAAACGACATTATAAATAGCATAATAAGTGGAGTATTAGTCAATGACATCAGTGATCATTTGCCGGTTTTTGCAGTATATGACAATAATTATGGAACTACTAAACCTGACAAAAAAACGGAATACAAAAGATTGAGAACAGAAGAATCAATAAATGCATTCAAAAATGATTTAATGGCACAAAAATGGGATGTTATATATAATGAAAATAACATCAACTGTGCATATGATGAATTCTTAAAAATATTTAAAGAAATATATGATAAACATTGTCCTGTGAAAAGAAGTAATAGGAAACTTAAATATATGGATCATCCCTGGATCACAAAGGGTCTACAAAATGCCTGCAAAAAGAAAAACACACTTTATAAAGAATTCATAAGACAGAGAACTAAAGACTCAGAAAATAAATATAAAAAATATAAGAACAAATTGACTAATATTATAAGATCCGCTAGGAAAGAATTCTATAATAAAATATTAGATGATAACAAAAATAATATTAAAAAAATATGGAATATACTAAACACGGTAATAAAAAATGGTTTTAGTCAAGCAAATTATCCTAAATATTTTGTAATTAATAACACAGAAAAGTATAATATGAATGAGGTGGTTAACAGCTTTAATGAATTCTTTGTAAATGTGGGTCCTGAGCTGGCTAAAAAAATCCCTGATCCAGTAGTATCAGATGAGCAGAACGATGTTTTGATAGATAGAAATCTAAGCTCAATGTTCCTCACAGCAGCAGATGAGAATGAAATTACAGATATTGTTGTAAGTTGTACTGATAAGAAGTCAACTGACTGTGAGGACATTGACATGTTTGTGGTGAAAAGGGTAATTCAGGGGATTGCAAAACCATTAACATACATTTGTAATTTGTCATTTCAAACTGGTTCATTTCCAAACAAAATGAAAATAGCAAAAGTCATTCCTCTGTACAAATCTGGAAACAAGCACCACTTCACAAACTACAGACCTGTCTCGTTACTCCCACAATTCTCTAAAATACTGGAAAAACTTTTCAACAATCGGCTGGACAAATTCATAGATAAACACAAATTACTCAATGAAAGTCAATACGGATTCAGACCAAACAGAGCAACATCACTGGCATTAATGGAATCAGTAGAAGAGATATCAAATTCAATTGATCACAGACAGTTTACTGTTGGAATATTCATTGACCTAAAAAAAGCGTTTGACACCATAAACCATAACATATTACTCAATAAACTGGAACGGTATGGCATCAGGGGTAATGTGCTTGACTGGGTGAGGAGTTATCTGAGCAATAGGAAACAGTTTGTGAAGTTGGGTGAATATTGTTCTGCATGTTTGGACATTACTTGTGGTGTCCCCCAGGGATCAGTATTGGGCCCCAAATTATTTATATTGTATATCAATGACCTATGCAGAGTATCAAAAACATTAAAATTGGTTTTATTTGCAGATGACACAAATATTTTTGGTTCTGGCAGTAATTTGCATTCTTTACTGCAGGAAATTCATTCAGAATTAAAACATTTCAAAGTATGGTTTGATAGAAATAAATTGTCATTAAATCTGAGTAAAACAAGAATCATAATCTTTGGGAACAGCAGATTGAATACGCAAACACAGATACAGTTGGATGGGGTAGCTATTGAAAAAGTGAATGAAATCAAATTTCTGGGAGTGACAATAGATGAGCAACTCAGCTGGAAATCACATATCAGGCATGTGAAAACTAAAATATCACGTAGCATTGCTGTATTAAATAAAGCAAAACAGGTTCTAAACCACAAAACACTCCGCACTCTCTACTGTTCAATAGTTCTTCCATATTTAACTTACTGCGCAGAGGTTTGGGGCAATAATTATATAAGTACAATACATCCATTAGTCATTCTGCAAAAGAAAGCTATACGTATTATTCATAGGGCAGGATATAGGGATCACACTACTCCATTATTCCTTCAGTCAAAATTACTGAAACTTAAAGATCTTGTTGACTTTCAGTCAGTGCAAATATTATTTAAAGCAAAAAAAAAAGTATTACCTGCAAATATTCAAAAACTATTCATTAGAAGGGAGGGGGGACATAACTTAAGGGGACAGTTTAATTTCAAAACACCAAGCATACGCACAACTAGAAGGAGCTTTTGTGTTCCTGTTTGTGGAGTAAAACTATGGAACAGTTTGAGTGTGGATTTGAAAGAATGTCCAAACATCAATCAATTTAAAAGGAAGTATAAAGAGATGATTTACAATAGATACATGAATGATGGTGTTTGATGTGACTACAGGTTTATTGTGTATTTAATTATTTATTTTTATTGTTATTAGTTTTATTTTCCTTAAAAAAATAACTTCCTTGTTTTTTTTCATTGATTTACATATTAATTGGTTATTTCACCTTCTCTTTTTTTATTTATTTATTTATTTATTTATTATTTATTTTATTTTATTTTTTTTTTTTTTTGTGTTTGTGTATGTGGATACCGGTGTATATATGTCTATATGTACATATGTACGTGTCTATATGTATGTGTAGGTGTATATATGTGTGTATATGTGTGTATGCATGTGTATATGTGTATGTATGTATGTATGTATGTATGTGTGTATGTATATGTATATATATAGATATATATATATGTGTGTGTGTATGTATGTATGTATGTATATATATATATGTGTGTGTGTGTGTGTGTGTGTGTGTGTGTGTGTGTATGTATATGTATATGTATGTATGTGTGTATATGTATGTATATGTGTATGCATATGTATATATATGTATGAATGTGTAAATATGTGTATAAATAACTGATTATGTATAACTCCATGATAAGGATGAAAAATATTAGGATTATTATGATTAGATTATTGTGACAGTAAATAATTGATATAATTTCTGGCCATGGTTTATAACAAGTTGTTTGCATATAAAGATAAATATGATTGGTAATAAGGATACAATAGCAGAACTAGTCCAAATAATGAATTAAGGTATGCTTCAGATGGATAAGGAAGCCTAATATGTATTAATATGTAATTGACTTATGGACGAGGGGTGGGACTAGATAAGTTTTACTTCTTCCCACTCCCTTCCGGATAGGTAAAATTAAATTATTATCTGTTGTTTCATTTTTATGCTTATTTATGTTATGTTTGTCCATTATTGTGTGATTACTTTTCTTTTCTTTTTATTGTTTATTTGTTTTGCTTACTCGGAATAAAGAACTACTACTACTACTACTACTACTACTACAGCAGCAGTAAAATGAGACCGCAACTGCTCCAGCACTGTGCAAGTAAAATAGAAAAATGTAATAATACACCTCTATACAAAATATAAACATTAAATGTAATATAATAAATAAGAAATGAATGAATGGCATATTCACAGGTCAGTATGAACACAGTAAAAAGAAGAAGAAGAAGAAGAAGAAGAAGAAGAAGAAGAAGAAGAAGAAAACATGTGTAGTGGATCCTCTGCTTCTCTCTCCTGAAGTCTACCACCATCTCCTTGGTCTTGGCGACATTCAGGTCCAAGTTGTCCTTACACCATGATGACAGCAGCTACACCTCCTCCAGATAAGCCGTCTCGTTGTTGTTAGAGATCAGGCCTACCACCACTGTGTCATCTGCGAATTTCACAACTACTGGGAAGAGATGGACGGTGTGCTCCCGCTCATAGCCTATTTCTGACCTCGGCACACTTCCCTCGGTGTTTCTTCTTCCTGTTTCTCCTAAGAGGCTCGTTCCTCTGGTTGCGATCCGCGTCCTGAAGGATCTCCTTCAGACAAGTGGAGCTATCATGTGTGACTTCAGAAAAAAGGTAAGTAGTCCTAGTTGCAATGTTCAGAAATGTGCTGTGGTCATCGGATATTAGTGCAGATGAAAGGGAGGTCAGCAAACTAAAGAAAACTATGAAAATAACAAACAAAAAGCACAGTCTATGCGGATCGGTCATGATGGCGTCTGGACGCAGCCGCACCATTTGATCTGTTGATCTGAGACCAGAATCTGTCCCAGAGACAAGTTTGGTCTTTCTTTGATCTGATGTGTGCACACAAATGACCTATTTTATATTTAGTTGTGGTCTAATAGGGATGTCAAGATTACTCAATAATAATCCAGTCTGATGGACAACAAGTGAATGGCCAAAAAAATAAAAATGCTAAGCAAGTTAAAATTCAAGCTCATTTCATTCACATTGCAGAAAATTGTAGCAAAACATAAACCATAAGTATGTGACTTGTTACAGCAATGCAAAGTCAAATTATTTTGTATCTCTGTAAGCCATATGTTTTTATTGTTGTTGTTATGACAAAGTGAGGTAAAAACAAGTGAATGTACATCTGGAGCATCTGTCAGTCCCATGAGACTGTGGAAATAATGGAGTTGCACATCCTCAATCTCTTTTCCTCGGTCAGCTGGGCGAGCATCCCTTCAAACTTGGAAAGGCCTCTCTGCACCGTCTGACTCTGAGCTGTTTGCTCTGACGTTACAGCTTCCCAGGTGTTCAGGTCAATGCTCAAGGCCTTCAGGTTTCTCTTGTCAACATCTTTGTAATGCAGGGTCTGCCTGTGGGACATTTCCTCTGCATCCGCCAACCCAGGGCATGCGTCTCTGTTTCAGTGCATGTGGAAGGCCTTGAACTTTTGGTCCTACCTCAATCTGATGGGTGAGTGTCCCTACAAACTTGGAGTTGTTGTTTGGCACTTGTTTATCCTGTCAGGTGACGATCAGGATGTGTCAGTGCATGAGGAAGGTGTTGAACTTTGGTTCCTGTCGGGCACCCAGGGTCCAGGACTCGCTACCATACAGGAGGGTGCTCACAACACAAACTCTGCAGGCCTGGATCTCAGTGACTCCGTCAGCAAACTGTTGGCTCATACTTTCTTTATTAGTCTGGACATGGTGGTAGCTGCTTTGCTGATATATTTCTTTAGCTCAGTGTTGAGAGAGGGAGTTTGAGATTGTTGAACCCAAGGAAAAAAGGTGTGGACAACCCCCAGTTCATGGTCACTTCAGATGTCAAAAGTGTCTAACGTTGAGCCGTCAAAGGTCACAGTGCTATCCATGTCCTCGTGGATAGACCTGACCGAAAAGACTGTGATTCTGGGTTGACTCTCTCTGCAGGTACCATATAATGAAAAATGCTAAATAAATAAAAACTGTAGCAAAACATGCACCATAAGAATGCAACTTGTTATGGCAATACAGAATAAAATTAGGACTTGACCAATAATCTGTCCTCTCATAATAAAGGGATATTATTGTTTCAGTTTACAAACTTCACAATTTCCATTTTTATCCGGAGCACGTGATTTTCTAAGGCATGAGGGTAAACAGCTGGTGCAACAGTCTCCAGTTTTGTGGATTTTTAAAAGGTAACTCAAGCTCAAACCCAAATCTCAGTGAACCCTGACCTCTAGTGGTGAAAAGCGGGTCCTGTCTGGTCTTGGGTAGCAGGTGATGTCACCGCCTGTTGTGGTTCAGTACCTCTGTCATTCAAGTGAGCACTCTGGCATTCAGAGAAAACATAATTAAGATGCAAAGCACAGGGGAAAGCATTATATTGCCCACGTTCATTGTCTGAGTGCTTCATGTGAGTAAAATATCAAAAACATTACAATTTGTTTCAATTCATTTAGGACAGCCTATAAATTCGACGATGAATACCAAATGGCTAAACACTGCCCTCTGGCCATGATAGGTTAATTTACAAGGTTAGGCTAGTACTTAAAACAAAGAATATCATGTGCAGAAGTAATAATGGGGTAGGGTAGGAGATATTATGTCTAGTAAAGGCCATTATTGTTATGAAAAGCTAGAGTGATCCAATCACTTCATTTGAAAAACCTTTTAGCAGGTGAATGTTGTGGATGGATGTCAAACATTTGTTTTATCACACATTTAACACAAAGGTTACCTGATTATTTACACTCCAGCCTAATGAAGAGAGCATGTCTGTATGAACTGTACAGAACTCTGTGAACTGAATGAAGGAGCATGTAAAGGATTGCTGTCAAAGAAAAGATGTTGATCCAATAATTCCTGAATTAAAACAATACCTCTGTTAGCCAGGAGAGGGAAACCTCATTCTACCAAATACTGACCATGAGTCCACCAGGTTTATTCAAAGCCACAGAGACACAGTCATTACACAGACAAAGCTGAGAAATGTGTCTTCAGTGAAAAACATTCAGCCTTTTATCAACATCACTAACAAGTCTCATATTTACTGAAAAGGATCTAAAACTCTATAGTGCATTATTTCAAAATGGGATCAGAATTAGTTGCAATGCCAATATGTCAGCACAGTCTCATTTTATATTCACACATTGTGTTTTTGAGTATACATGCTCTTAAAACTAAAAAATATTTAGGATGTTGTTTTATATGTAATTCAGCTCAGACAAATAGGAATGTCACTCATTCTTGAGCTTCCAATCCTTAGCAAATGCACATTAGTAGAAGTAGGAACATATGCTTAATTTATGTGTCATTATTGTAAAATGATACCAAATGTATTGATGACACTCAGGATAAGTATTGCTTACTATTGAAAACGTCTGAGCACTACCACTACTATGACAACACAAAAGTGAAAATAACATAAAACTGTCAATAATTACAAACATGTACTTGATTTGCACAGCACCTGTTCAAACAGTTTACAGAGTGCTTTAAAAACAAGCTTTGTAAGATAAAAAAAAAAAGAGTAATGATAAAATTGAGAATAAAAATGAGTAAAAATACTGAGGCACTACAAGTTTAAAAAGGCTAATCATAAATGGACAAAAGCAAAATAATATTAAAATATTGAGTTAAGTATACTTTCAAAAGGTGATTTAACGGCTTAAACTGATTCCGTTAACTCCACAGGCAGTTTAATGTTGGCAAGATAGCAGAGTGTGAAATATGATGAAATAACAACAATAATAATAATAACAACAACAGTGCACCTTTCAATTTAGGTAAACATCTTAACGCCTAAGCAGGTCAGAAGTCTGTGTGCCTATACAGCCTCTGTAAACACTGAACTGTTGATCTTCTCATCACCGACATGAGCCCTCTGTCTCCCCTGAAGATCTGCCATCCTGATATTAACGTAGTTCACATCCTGGTAATCTTCACTGTCTGTGGAGAGGAGGGAGGGATATCAATCAGTGACCTGATACACTGGATTATTGTCAGTTTGACATGATTTCAGATGCCCAGTGATGACCAGTGAATTCATGTGTTCAATATCAATTCTCAAAGCACTGAGAATGCAGTGATGAGAAAAAGCTTTATTTTGGACCTTGACCTTTCTTGTTTGTCTTTGTCGTCGGAGCACAGTGGGCTCTCACCACGAGGACCAACAGAAATAACATCGCTGCCAAAGAAGCAGCTATGCGCAGGATAATCCCTGTTCCTGTGACAAGACACACAGATGTGTTCACAAAGGGAAAAAAGAAGAAAAAATTAAGAAAAGAAAATGACAATAATGAAAACAATGCAGCAAAATTGATCACTTACTAATGTATGATGATCCACCTGTGTCGGTTTGATTGGAGGGTCTAAACGACACTACGGTGCCCGGCTCCTTACCCAGAGTGCTGCTCTCAGGGGATTCAACTGTTGTTGTTGTTGTTGTTGTTGTCATCATAATACACTCAGGCTTATCGGTCTCAAGCAGCCACTGAGATATGTGTGTCCCATTGGTTAACGTGCAGTTAATAAAAATGACTCCTGTAAGAGAGCATAGCAACCGTGTGTGTGTGGATTGATTACACATGGTAGTTGTACATTCATTCATTCATCTTCTAAACCGCTTATCCTCACTAGGGTCGCGGAGGGATGCTTGGAGCCAATCCCAGCGCTCATAGGGCGAAGGCAAGGAAACACCCTGGAAAGGTCGCCAGTCCATCGCAGGGCAGCCAGACAAACACTGACATTCACACACACAGTCATAGCCTAGGGGCAATTTAGGTTCTCCAATTCACCTAACCTGCATGTCTTCGGACGGTGGGAGGAAACCGGAGTGCCTGGAGGAAATCCATGCAGACACGGGGAGAACAGAAAGGACCTTGGGTGGGAATCAAACCCAGGACCTTCTCACGGTGAGGCGACAGTGCTAACCACTGCACCACCGTGCCGCCCTGGTAGCCGTACAGTGTTATTATAATCATCAGTGTCCTATTCATCAGAGTCACTGTTTTTCATGTTGTGGCTCACCTGCACACTGTGATATCATCTCGTTTGCAGCGGCACTACTGACGTGATTGTTGACGGAGCAGATGAGCTGTCCTGACACGCCTGGTTTCAGAGTGATCTCCTTGTTGTCCTCATTAGCAGAGAGGAGCTGGCTGTCCATCAGTGTGTGTCCATCCAGAGTCCAGCTGTACTGAAGACTGTCGCCCTCCTCAGAGGAGCAGGACACCCTCATCTCTCCCTGGGACAGACACTCAGAGGCCAGCAGAGGAGACGACACAGGGGCTGAGGGACACACACTCACATCACTTTGCACATGGACACAGTCTTATATGACATAATAACTCATCAACTACTGCCATAATGCAGATTTTTTTTTGCTCTGTTATATGACTGACATTTTATTTTGAATTATATTAATCACCCATTATATTGGTGGTAATCCTATTTGGGACACTGAGACACTGTTTGAGTTTTCCCATCAGCCCATCTGAGACAGCGTGACTTTCACTTTGTGCTGTTAACAGTTGACAAGCGGCTATGAAAGACTGGAATCTGTAAATTATTGTCACTACTAATTGCTCCAGCAGTTTTCAAAGAAATATAATTTAAAGATTTAAAAAATTATTTTCTTACCTTGAATGGACATCTTTAGTTTTCGGATTTCTGTTTGCTTATTTGAATTTGAATCAAAGACTTTAAGGGTGTATTCAGCAACATCAGTCCTGCTGATGTTGCTGATCCTAAATGTTCCATTACTGGGAGTAAAGGAGGATCTGCTTTCTAACATATTCTCCACAAGTGAATTCTCTCTAAAATAAAGAATTAATGATGTTTCACTTTTGACCCATTGGTATCTAAATCTGTGTGATGTTGAAGTCATGAGGCGGAGAACCACGGTTCCTCCCAGAGCTGCGTAACACAGAGCTCCATCCTGTCTGCCATCACAGAAGGTTTCCACACCTGGAAATGTTGAAAAACAAAATGAAAAAGAAATGAAATATCACAACATAATATGTATCACAACCTCTGTCTATTGTTTACAACACCAGCAGCAACATCATTGAGCACCGCAAGAAAGAAGGCATTCACATATGTAGATGTACTGAATATGAAACACTTCATCTTGATATTTGGTTTGAGAGCAAAAAGTTCTTATCAACAAAAGTAAGCAGCACAGTCAAACCTTTATTATTATTAATGTTGTTGTTGTTGTTAATGTTGTTGTTATTGATTCCTGCACCATTTCAAACAAACTGATGAATAAATGAAGGTGATTCTCATTTCCAGCCTCAGAAGCTCATCCAGCTTCAATACACATCACCAAAGATGAAGTCAAACTGTTCTGCTGATTCATTTTATATGAATCAACATTTGACACACAATATAAAATTCAAAATATTATGTAGAGAATAGTGACCCATCTCACCATGAGAGACTCCCAGCAGCAGCATCAACAGTCCAACCACAGCCTCCATGTGTCCTCTGTGTTCAGCCTCAGTTCAGCCACTCAGCCCTTTCAGATAAACTCCTCTGTTTCACACCATGCCCAACCTGCACATTTTACACTGACAGCACAGACAAGTCCTCTGTTTTTTAGTCACTGTTCCTGAGAATGAGTTTGGAAATCTTGAACCACGGTAAATGATATGCTAGCTGGACAAAAGATCAAGGAAGTGAATCAGGTTCTCTTCACTGCTCACAGACAACTTGGAGAGTTGCTTGTGTGTGAAATAAACTGAATGGAGGAGAAGTGACAATCTTCTCCCAGATGTCATTTTAACACAACAGTACTGTGAATGTGAACTTTTACCCGCAGGAAAATGGGTTACTGAGGAATACTGGGAATATTTATAAGAAATCATTTGTCATTTACAGTTCTTTTTTTTTTTTTTCTTTTTTTTTTTTTGCACAGTATGACTAAATCAATGACGTATAACTTCTAAAGAGGAGGAAAGCAGTGTGAGGTCTCAAAGTAGGTGTACTGGTGCTGTGCTGTGCGGATGCCTGCTTATCAGCTGCAGAAGTTTCCTCATGACTCTGTTATCATGGGGTGTGTTAGTGGTGGGCAGGAGGGGGAGTATAGAAGCCTGCTTTAACACTTTGTGGGGTGGTGCAGGGGCAATAACCTCCATCTCAACACATCCAAAACAAAGGAGCTGGTGGTGCACAGGAGGAAGGAGCCCCCCATACTTCCTGTCTCCATCAGCAGGGAGAATGTGGGGAAGGTCCTGACGTACAAGCACCTTGAGGTACACCTGAACAGCAAGCTAAACTGCCAGCAAACAAGCAAAATGCTGCAGATGTTTTATGATTCAGTGGTGGTGGGCGGCCTTTTTTTTTACGCCATAGTGTGCTGAGGAGGTGCACTCAAGAGCAAGGAGGCAAGTTGGCTCACTAAGGTGATGAAGAAAGCTGGCTCTGTTATGGGCACAAGGTTTTACTCACTGGTCGAGGTTTCGGAGAGGAGAACACTGAAGAAATTTTTGTCAGTTATGGACACCACACAGCATCCATTACACAGAGCATTCACTGCATGAAAAAGCTCCTTCAGCAGCCGATTCATCACAACACACGCTGCAACAGAACACCTCAAGAGCTCCTTTACGCTGACAGCCATCAGACTTTTCAGCTCCTTCCATTATGCACAAAAATAGGTTGATAACTTTGGTTATGAATGCACTGCATCTCTGGCACTAACTTTCAATAGTTTATTTATTTGTTCATTTTTTATACACATATTCATTGGCAACAAGGGTACCCTCTTCAGAAGCCCCCGCCTCGATTGTTGTTTTCCTCATCATTGTTTTGAATGTTTCTGTCTCACGTATTCTGTTTTTGTTTGTTACTATTGTTTTTATACTGTGTCCACACTGTGAGCTGTTAAGTACTGCAGTTTACATGGGGATCAATAAAGTGAATCTAATCTAATTTTATATAATCTAATCTAATGTAAAGAAGTTAATCCTCACATGGTCAAATGCTCCTTAATTTGTGAAATGGATTGAACAACATATTACTCTGCCAAAAAAATATTGGAGGACACCAAGAACTCCTTTGACATCCAACTTACATGCATTTGTGGGCAAAACGCTGCACCAAGTTGTGAATCAGCTTCTCTGAGTTTTTACAGTTATATTTATGACTGTTGAGGTTTTCAGTCCATGGTAAAGGAAGTGACTTATGCTTGACTACTGCTCTTTTCACTTCCTCAGTTAAAGTGACAGAAAGATGAGATGCCCAAACTTTATCTACAGACTCGATGGTTTAGCTGTCTTAAATGTGAAATTTCTGCAGTTTCAGAAATAAACATTTGTATTTGCTGGATAATATCCTGTGTATGAACTTAAAAGAATCGAGTGTTTAACATCCTTGAAAACAGAGCTAGTGCCTGTAAAAAGAAGTTAGAGACCAGAATCTGTCCCAGAGCCAAGTTTGGTTTTTGTTTTATCTGATGTGTGCACACATCTGACCTATTTTAGTTTTAGTTGTGCTCTAATAGGAGTTTTAAAAAGAGTCATTTCATAAGAATCTATTCTTACTGTTAGTTTGACCATAAAATATCTTACGTTCAAAATGGTGCACTCAGTAAGGCAGAAGATATGGAATATGTTTCATCTATTTTGTTTCCGGTGGATCACAGGAAACACAATAGATTATATTGATAACCTGTAGTCACACAAAAATAGATGCATTCCTCTCAGGGCTCGATTGGGAGAAAACAATCTGTTAAATTTTGCCTCACAATTCAATTCATTTAGCAGCGTAGAGTAAGCCTTTCATTTACAGGCAAGAAATTAGCCAAAAATTAGACAGTAACAAGCCCCAAACAAAACGTCTAGAAAGATATTTATTGTGTATTTTCACAAAACTCAATCTATCATAATGTAAATCTTAACAAAACTAGAATAAAAATAATCAATATTAATTATTTTCTGAATAACTCAGAATTGTTATGATGTGCAATAGTGCAGTAGATCACAATAGTTATGTAACTGTTTATAATCATTGCAGTAATAGTTTGTATAAACACCTGAAATCATGACAATATCTGACAATCTTCAATTTAATGACCTACCAATGGCCTAAAGAACTGGTGGCAGCTGTTGAAATAGTACAGACATTACAATAAGCAAAAAAAGGCTAATTTGACTGAATAAATCATGTGATGTCCAGTGGACAAGCTCAAGCCAAAGAAACATTTAATTAATTGCATATGCTTTAGCATGGCCAGAGAAGAATTGTATTTGTTTGCAGATGTGGGAATGTGGTTATTTCTGAAAACATGGTGGCATCTTATTTTGTAATTATCCAACCACAGCTTGCAACATGTAGGCTGAGGCTGCCAGGTTCAAGTGCAGTGACAGTTTCTATCAAACAGGGGATGACTTGGGAACATGTTTAAAATAATGCACTAATTACATAAGTATGACCTGTGAACTGTAGTGGTGGCTGTTAAGTGAAAGTAGTTCAATAATGTCCAGTAAACAAATGATAACAGCTCTGAAATTTCATCATCATCACAAATGTCAACACATAGAAAATGTCAAGATTACTCGTCTGAGGGACCACACATGAATGGCCAAAAAAATAAAAATACTAAACAAGTTAAAATTCAAGCTCATTTCATTCACATTGCAGAAAATTGTAGAAAAACATAAACCATAAGTATATGACTTGTTAGAGCAATGTAAAGTCAAATAATTTTGTATCTCTGTAAGCCATATGTTTTTATTGTTGTTGTTATGACAGAGTGATGTAAAAACAAGTGAACGTACATCTGCAGCGTCCGTCAATCCCATGAGACTGTGGAGATTATGGAGTCGCACATCTGGAGGGTGATTCTGGTCCAGAGTCGGGCGTGACTGCACAGGCCAACACGGGAGTGAGATTCTCTTCCACATGAGAACAGGTGAAGTCTGACTCTGGTCTGTTTGCCTGGCATTGAGCCGTTCTCCTCAATCTCTTTGCCTCGGTCCGCTAGGCGAGCATCCCATCAAACTTGGAAAGGCCTCTCTGCACCGTCTGACATCAGAGCTGTTCGCTCTGATGTTACAGTGTTCAGGTCAATGCTCAAGGCCTTCAGGTGTCTTTGTAATGCAGGGTCTGCCTGTGCATCCACCAACCCAGGGCATGCGTCTCTGTTTCAGTGCATGTGGAAGGCCTTGAACTTTTGGTCCTACCTTAATCTGATGGGTGAGTGTCCCTACAAACTTGGAGTTGTTGTTTGGCACTTGTTTATCCTGCCAGGTGACGATCAGGATGTGTCAGTGCATGAGGAAGGTGTTGAACTTCGGTTCCTGTCAGGCACCAAGCATTCAAGACTTGCTACCATACAGGAGGGTGCTCACAACACAAACTCTATAGGCCTGGATCTCAGTGACTCCGTCAGCAAACTGTTGGCTCATACTCTCTTTATTAGTCTGGACATGGTGGTAGCTGCTTTGCTGATATATTTCTTTAGCTCAGTGTTGAGAGAGGGAGTTTGAGATTGTTGAACCCAAGGAAAAAAGGTGTGGACAACCCCCAGTTCATGGTCACTTCAAATGTCAAAAGTGTCTAACGTTGAGCCGTCAAAGGTCAGAGTGCTATCCATGTCCTCGTGGATAGACCTGACCGAAAAGACTGTGATTCTGGGTTGACTCTCTCTGCGGGGGGACAGCCTATAAATTCTACTATGAATTCCAAATGGCTAAACACTGCCCCCTGGTGGCCATGGTATGTTAATTCTGGCCTGTAATTTACAAGGTTAGGCTAGTACTTAAAACAAAGAATATGATGTGCAGAAGTAATAATGGGGTAGGGTAGGAGATATTATGTCTAATAAAGGTCATTATTGTTATGAAAAGCTAGAGTGATCCAATCATTTCATTGGAAAAACCTTTTAGCAGGTGAATGCTGTGGATGGATGTCAAACATTTGTTTTATCACACATTTAACACAAAGGTTACCTGATTATTTACACTCCAGCCTAATGAAGAGAGCATGTCTGAATGAACTGTACAGAACTCTGTGAACTGAATGAAGGAGCATGTAAAGGATTGCTGTCAAAGAAAAGATGTTGATCCAATAATTATTGAATTAAAACAATACCTCTGTTAGCCAAAAGAGGGAAACCTCATTCTACCAAATCCTGACCATGAGTCCAACAGGTTGATTCAAAGCCACAGAGACACAGTCATTACACAGACAACGCTGAGAAATGTGTCTTCAGTGAAAAACATTCAGCCTTTTATCAACATCACTAACAAGTCTCATATTTACTGAAAAGGATCTAAAACTCTACAGTGCATGATTTTAAAATGGGATCAGAATTAGTTGCAATGCTAATATGTCAGCACCGTCTCATTTTATATTCACGCATTATGTTTTTGAGTATACATGCTCTTAAAACTAAAAAATATTTAGGATGTTGTTTTATATGTAATTCAGCTCAAACAAATAGCAATGTCATTCATTCTTGATCTTTAAATCCTTAGCAAATGCACATTAGTAGGAGTAGGAGCATATGTAAAATGATACCAAATGTATTGATGACACAGGATAAATATTGCTTACTGTTGAAAACGTCTGAGCACTACCACTACTATGACAACACAAAGTGAAAATAACATAAAACTGTCAATAATTACAAACATGTACTTGATTTGCACAGCACCTGTTCAAAAAGTTTACAGAGTGCTTTAAAAACAAGCTTTGTAAGATAAAAAAAAAAAAAAAAGAGTAATGATAAAATTGAGAATAAAAATTAGTAAAAATACTGAGGCACTACAAGTTTAAAAAGGCAAATCATAAATGGTTAAAAGCAAAATAGTATTAAAATAATGAGTTAAGTATACTTTCAAAAGGTGATTTAACGGCTTAAACTGATTCCGTTAACTCCACAGGCAGTTTAATGTTGGCAAGATAGCAGAGTGTGAAATATGATGAAATAACAACAATAATAATAATAACAACAACAGTGCACCTTTCAATTTAGGCAAACATCTTAACATGTAAGCAGGTCAGAAGTCTGTGTGCCTATACAGCCTCTGTAAACACTGAACTGTTGATCTCCTCATCACCGACATGAGCCCTCTGTCTCCCCTGAAGATCTGCCATCCTGATATTAACGTAGTTCACATCCTGGTCATCTTCACTGTCTGTGGAGAGGAGGGAGGGATATCAGTCAGTGACCAGATACACTGGATTATTGTCAGTTTGACATGATTTCAGATGCCTAGTGATGACCAGTGAATTCATGTGTTCAATATCAATTCTCAAAGCACTGAGAATGCAGTGATGAGCAAAAGCTTTATTTTGGACCTTGACCTTTCTTGTTTGTCTTTGTCGTTGGAGCACAGTGGGCTCTCACCACGAGGACCAACAGAAATAACATCGCTGCCAAAGAAGCAGCTATGCGCAGGATAATCCCTGTTCCTGTGACAAAGCACAGATGATCAGCGATCACATGTTAAGTTAGTGTGTAACTCTGTGTGGTTTCCAGGAGATGAAGGACATGAAGAAGATGACATCAATGAAATCACTGCAGCAAAATGAGCATGGCTTAGTGGAGGGTCTAAAGGGCCCTGTGGTGCCAGTCTCCTTACCCATGATTGTCACTGCTGTGATGCAGTGTGATATGCTCTTGTTTGCAGCGGCACTACTGACGTTATTGTTGACGGAGCAGACGAGCTGTCCTGACACGCCTGGTTTCAGAGTGATCTCCTTGTTGTCCTCATTAGCAGAGAGGAGCTGGCTGTCCATCAGTGTGTGTCCATCCAGAGTCCAGCTGTACTGAGGACTGTCGCCCTCCTCAGAGGAGCAGGACACCCTCACCTCTCCCTGGGACAGACACTCAGAGGCCAGCAGGGGAGACGACACGGGGGCTGAGGGACACACACTCACATCACTTTGCACATGGACACAGTCTTTGCAGTGCAGCTTCTTTGAGTCATGAGGCGCAAGTCATTATGTGGAAGTGTGTTTTTGTCATGACACTGGTGTCTTTGTACTGTTTTGTATTCTTCAAATGGTAAAATACACACAATATATAACATAATAACTCGTCAACTACTTCAATACTGCAGATTTTTGTAATTTAGTAAAATTATATAACTGACAAACACTCTATTTTGAATTATATTAATCACACATTATATTGTTGATAGTCTTATTTGGGACACTGAGTCACTGTTTGAGTTTTCCCATCAGCCCATCTGAGACAGCATGACTTTCACTTTGTGCTAGAAATTGACAAGCAGCTATGAAAGACTGGAAAATGTGAACTATTGTCACTAAGAATTTCTCCAGCAATTTTAAGGAAATATAATTTAATGATTTATAAAATTACTTTCTTACCTTGAATGGACATCTTTAGTTTTCGGTGTTCTGTTTCCTTTCCATCTGAATCATAGACCCTCAGGGTATATTCAGCATCATCAGTCCAGCTGATGTGTCTCATCCTAAATGTTCCATTACTGGAGGTAAATGAGGATCTGCTTTCTAATTTATTATACACAACCACATTTTTTTTCAAATGAAGAATATGGAATGTGTTGTTTTTGACCCATTGGTATCTAAATCTGTCAGATGCTGAAGTCATGAGGCGGAGAACCACGGTTCCTCCCAGAGCAGCGTAACACTGAGCTCCATCCTGTCTGCCATCACAGAAGGTTTCCACACCTGGAAATGCTGAAAAACACGATGAAAAAGAAATGAAATATCACAGTCTCCATCATTTTCTTTCGATGCCAGTAGCAACATTAATGAGCAATGCAAGACATGTGCAAAGGTAACCGACTAAAAATGAAACAGTGTGGGGTTTTGTTGTTCATAAAAGGTTTGCTGTAACTTTCACTCTCAGACACAGTTTGCAGACTGGAAGTTATTCTTGGGCAGCAAAGGAGCCACAGATACAGCTGACTGCATTTCCAAAGATGTTTTTTCCATTGTAAGCATACAATTGAGAGTTTTGCTGAGTAGTGATCTCTCCATAGTTGGTAGAGTGTAAAAATGACATCTTGTTTTTATGTAAGTCGCCTCGGACTCGACTCAGTTTGTTTGAGGAGTAGACTTGTTGTTAATTTTTTTCTGCTTCAAGTCAAGAGCTCCAGTCCTGAAAGTGTAATTTTGGTTGTGCCTTTATTTCCTCTGTGGGAGTGATGTCTGACTTGTCACAGCATTGTTAATACAGCACAGGTCGTCTGTACTGGGGAATGGAGGGTATGCTGTGACAGGAGGGTCTACAGGACACGATGGTGCCAGGCTCCTTACCCAGAGTGCTGCTCTCAGGGGGTTCAGCTGCTGTTGTCGTCATAATACACTCAGGCTTATCGGTCTCAAGCAGCCACTGAGATATGTGTGTCCCATTGGTTAAGATGCAGTCAATGAAAATGACTCCTGTGAGAGAACATTGTGTTATTATAATCATCAGTCTCCTATTCATCAGAGTCACTGTTTTTCATGTTGTGACTCACCTGCACACTGTGACATCATCTTGTTTGCAGCAGCACTGCTGACGTGATTGTTGACGGAGCAGACGAGCTGTCCTGACACGCCTGGTTTCAGAGTGATCTCTGTGTTGTCCTCATTAGCAGAGAGGAGCTGGCTGTCCATCAGTGTGTGTCCATCCAGAGTCCAGCTGTACTGAGGACTGTCGCCCTCCTCAGAGGAGCAGGACACCCTCACCTCTCCCTGGGACAGACACTCAGAGGCCAGCAGAGGAGACGACACAGGGGCTGAGGGACACACACTCACATCACTTTGCACATGGACACAGTCTTTGCAGTGCAGCTTCTTTGAGTCATGAGGTGCAAGTCATTATGTGGAAGTGTGTTTTTGTCATGACACTGGTGTCTTTGTACTGTTTCATATTATTCAAATGGTAAAATACACACAATGTACAACTTAATTATTTATCAGCTACTGTAATACTGCAGGTTTTTTGTAATTTAGTAAAATTATATACTAACCCCAAGTCACTGTTTGAGTTTTCCCATGAGCCCAACCTGAGACAGCACCACTTTCAGTTTGTGCTAGAAATTAACAACCGGCCATGAAAGACTGGAATATGTGACTTACCATTGTTATACTTTCAATTCTTAAAGTTATTTATTTACCTTGAATGGACAACTTCAGTTTTCGCTTTTCTGTTTCCTCTCCAACTGGATCAAAGACCTTAAGGGTGTATTCAGCATCATCAGTCCAGCGGATGTGTCTCATCCCAAATGTGCCATTACTGGGAGTAAAGGAGGATCTGTTTTCCAATTCATTATATGCAACCATATTCTTTTTCAAACTGAGAATCATGAACTTTTCATTTTTGAACCACTGGTATCTAAATTGGTCTGATGCTGAAGTCATGAGGCGGAGAACCACGGTTCCTCCCAGAGCTGCGTAACACTGAGCTCCATCCTGTCTGCCATCACAGAAGGTTTCCATACCTGGAAATGTTGAAAAAAAAATATGAAAAAGAAATTAAATATCATAATCTCTACCCTTTTCTTATAAAACCAGCAGCAACATAAATGATCACTGCAAGATATAAAGAATGTGCATATATTAAAGCAGTGAATATGAAACAGTGCATAGGAATATTTTGTTGATAACAGGTTTTCATTCTCAAACAAAGAAGCTTCTTCAGTCCTGACAGACTGATGGGCAGTCCAAGCTATTTAACCTGTGTGGGGATGCTGTCCAGGTTGTTGAAACTACTGTATTGTTCGTGCTCCTCCCTGTTTAGACGACTGTCATTAGTGTTGGCGGAGTCCCCTCAGTCCAGGAGAGAATGACACTCATTAGAGACTTCTGATTGCAGGAGTGGATGGTGGTTGTTAGGGTCACCAGCATCTCTCCTGTGCAGAGAGGAACGTAAAGACCTGTATGTCAGTGAAACCAAACAGCCACTAAACAAAGGCATGGCTACACACAGGAGGTCCAACTCCGCAGGTCAGATCTCAGCAGTCTACCTGCACCTGTAAGAACAGGGACACTCCTTTAACGTTGACATCTTGACTAAAGAGGACAGATGGTTCCAAAGAGGAGTGAAGGAAGCGATCTATGTCAAGATAGAGAAACCATCTTTCAACACAGGAAGTGGTCTCAGACGCTATCTATCTCTGACTTAAAACTCTGTCCTGTGATCGCTTCCCAGGATTTTGAACCATTCACCCTTGACCCCGGTGACCCTAACAACCACCATCCACTCCTGGAATCAGAAGTCTCTAACGAGTTTCATTCACTCCTGGACCCCTGGACCACCAACACTAATGACATTCGTCTAAACAGAGAGGAACAATACAGCAACGATACAACAAACAACGATACAGTAGTTTCAACGACCTGGAGAACAACCTGGACAACGTCCCCACACAGGTTAAATAGCTGGGACTCCCCAGCAGTCTGTCAGGACTGAAGAAGTTTCTTGGATGAGAAGTGAAACACCCTCAAGAATCAACAAATAGTCCAGCTGATCTCTATTCAATCTGACATGGATAACCATGACCTGGAGGACTGAGAACCTACCCAGACATTCATCATCATCATCATTATTATTATTATTGTTGTTGTTGTTGTTGTTGTTGTTGTTGTTATTGTTACAGTTTTTCTTTTATTTTATATTATTGCTGTTTGCATTAGCATTGAAATTTCCAATTTAATGAGCATTATTATTACTGTAGTAACAGAAAATGTATTCAAAGTTACTCAATTGGCATTCTAATTTTTTGTGCCAACTGAGACAGCATGCCTCTTACTTTGATTGAAATTTACAAACGGCTATGAAAGACTGGAAAATGAGACTTAAAATTACTTATTTACCTTGAATGGACAACATTAGTTTTCGCTTTTCTGTTTCCTCTCCAACTGGATCAAAGACCTTAAGGGTGTATTCAGCATCGTCAGTCCAGCTGATGTTGCTGATCCTCAATGTGCCATTACTGGGAGTAAAGGAGGATCTGCTTTCTAATTCGTTATACGCAACCATATTTTTTTTCAAACTGAGAATCATGAACTTTTCGTTTTTGAGCCATTGGTATATAAATTGGTCTGATGCTGAAGTCATGAGGTGGAGAACCACGGTTCCTCCCAGAGCTGCGTAACACTGAGCTCCATCCTGTCTGGCATCACAGAAGTTTTCTACACCTGGAAATGTTGGGGGGAAAAAAAGATGAAAAAGAAATTAATATCACAATTTCTACCATTTTCTTACAATGCCAGCAGCAACATTAAGGTCCACTTCAAGATATAAGGCATTTACATCCATTAATGTATTGAAAATGAAAAGGTGTATCAGGATATTGTGTTAATAATAGGTTTTCACTGTCAAACACAGCCACATTCTTAAAGTCTTCTTATTGTTATTATTATATTTGTTGTTATTATTATTGCTACTATTATCATCATAATTATTTATTTGACCATTAGCGTAGAAATTGTATAATTGTAGTCAGTGAAAATAGTGTATTCAAAGTTAGTAAATGAGCATTCTTTCTTCTACATATTGTTTGATTATTTTATTCTTTCTTTTTTCTTTTTTTTTCTTTTTTTCTTTTGTGGTTGAGTTAATCCTCAGATTATTGCTGGTTTTCTTTCCTCACTTTAAGTCACAGTGAAGAGCTCCAGTGCTGAAAGTGTCATTTCATATGTGATTGGGTAGTGGGTTGTGCATGTGGTACCTGTGTGGAAGTGATCATACTGATTTCTGCACTAATACTTAAAAATGATGAATAAATGAGGGTGATTCTCATTTCCGGCCTCAGAAGCTCTTTCAGCTTCAATACACATCACCGAAAATGAAGTCAAGCTGTTCTGTCCTCATTCATTTATATGAATTACTGCTTCAACATTTGATCACGCAATATCAAATTCAAAATATCACTATGTGGAGAATAGTGACTCATCTCACCATGAGAGACTCCCAGCAGCAGCATCAACAGTCCAACCACAGCCTCCATGTGTATGGGGTGCCGAATGTAAAAATTCGGTCACCATTTTATAGACAACATATTTCGAACATTTAGCTGACTTTCCTCACATTTAGCTCATTTTTCTTTCATTTTTCTTTCATTTGAGACAAAAATTCATGTAAAACAGCATGTTCTCTAATTGTTAAAAAAATGTGTACGCATGAAAAATAAATCTAAATCTAAATGCTAAATCTAAATCTAAATGTTAAATGTAAATCTAAATGTTAAATCTAAATGTAAATGTTAAATGTAAATCTAAATGTTAAATCTAAATGTAAATGTTAAATCTAAATCTAAATGTTAAATGTAAATCTAAATGTTAAATCTAAATCTAAATGTTAAATGTAAATCTAAATGTTAAATCTAAATGTAAATGTTAAATGTAAATCTAAATGTTAAATCTAAATGTAAATGTTAAATGTAAATCTAAATGTTAAATGTAAATCTAAATGTTAAATCTAAATGTAAATGTTAAATCGGTCGCCAAGTGTAAAGCTAAATATTTAGAAATTATGCAAATTGGGCAGGTCAGCGCCCGTCGTCCACGCCCCTGGCAGTAGCCTCAGATCATGTGGCCCCGCCCACACCACCGACTGCGGCTCAGTGGGTGAGGCGAGGTGAAGAGGCAGAGACATGGCCGGTTCACTCCCGACAGAGGAGCTCGAGAGGGCCGTTGTGGCCGGTGTGCGGGCTGCACTATAGGGGATGATTCCAGGGGTGCACTCCACACCACAAACGGTAAGTGAAGCAGTTGAATTTTAACTTATTAACTAATTCTGGACGGAGTTCCTGTTAACTTAGTTAGCCGGCCGACAAGCTAACGTCACCGTTTGTCAGTGTGACTTGGATGCTAGCAAAGGTTATGTGATCCACAGTAAAGATTAGCTACAGCTATGTTTGAAAAACGTAACCCCAGTTAACCACAACTCAGTGGTTACCAGTAGCAACAGTGACCATGTTTCATGTCTCTCTTTTTCAAGACCCTTTTTTGGAAAAATACTTTTTATATGGACATTCTGCAACATCAGCCCATGCTAGCTTTAAACTCAGTGCTGGGTATAGCTCTGTGGCAACCTCAAGCGTTTTTTTGCTGCATCACAGCCCTCGTAACGTTTCTCATTCACAAAATCGCACACCCTCCTAACCCTCCAGCTGGAGCGGCATGTCCGCTGGCTGCTACATTCAACCGGGTGGCGGCGCACACTGGCCGGCCCACCTGATGCCGGCCGGTGCCTCGGCCGGCACCACGCCCACCCGGTCAGGTCTGCCGGATCTGACAGGTGCGCTGCGCACACAGACTGCCATATATACCTTTCATCATAAATCAACTTTTGTTTATACGCAGTTGCAGCAGCACAATGGACAGCAACACAGACAACATGGTTGATTATTGATTGTGTGACTCCGCCATTCGCAGGTAATCGCGCTGCGCATTAAACGAGTTTGCTTAGGGCAGGAGGAGCTACGTTAACAGGAACAGCTAACTAAGCTAACAGGAACTCCGTCCAGAATTAGTTAATAAGTTAAAATTCAACTGCTTCACTTACCGTTTGTGGTGTGGAGTGCACCCCTGGAATCATCCCCTATAGTGCAGCCCGCACACCGGCCACAACGGCCCTCTCGAGCTCCTCTGTCAGGAGCGAACCGGCCATGTCTCTGCCTCTTCACCTCGCCTCACCCACTGAGCCGCAGTCGGTGGTGTGGGCGGGGCCACATGATCTGAGGCTACTGCCAGGGGCGTGGACGACGGGCGCTGACCTGCCCAATTTGCATAATTTCTAAATATTTAGCTTTACACTTGGCGACCGATTTAACATTTACATTTAGATTTAACATTTAGATTTACATTTAACATTTAGATTTACATTTAACATTTACATTTAGATTTAACATTTAGATTTACATTTAACATTTACATTTAGATTTAACATTTAGATTTACATTTAACATTTACATTTAGATTTAACATTTACATTTAGATTTAACATTTAGATTTACATTTAACATTTAGATTTAGATTTAACATTTACATTTAGATTTAACATTTACATTTACATTTAACATTTACATTTAGATTTAACATTTAGATTTACATTTAACATTTAGATTTAGATTTAGCATTTATATTTAGATTTATTTTTCATGTGTACACATTTTTTTAACAATTAGAGAACATGCTGTTTTACATGAATTTTTGTCTCAAATGAAAGAAAAATGAGCTAAATGTGAGGAAAGTCCGCTAAATGTTCGAAATATGTTGTATGTAAAATGGTGACCGAATTTTTACATTCGGCACCCCATACATGTGTCCTCAGTGTTCAGCCTCAGTTCAGCCACTCAGCCGTTTCAGATAAACTCCTCTGTTTCACACCATGCCCAACCTGCACATTTTACACTGACAGCACAGACAGGTTTGTTAGCCCCTGTTTCTGAGAATGAGTTTTGAAATCTTCAACCACGGTAAATGATGTGGTAGCTGGACAGAAGATCAAGGAAGTGAATCAGGTTCTCTTCACTGCTCACAGACAACTTGGCAAGCTGCTTGTGTGTGAAATAAACTGAACAGAGGAGAGGTGACAATCTTCCTCCAGATGTCATTTCAACAAAACAGTACTGTGAATTTGAACTTTTACCTACAGGAAAATGGGTCATTGAAGAATACTAGAAATACTGATAAGATGTCATTTGTCATTTACAGTTGTTGTGTTTTTGTTCGTTTGTTTTGTTTTGCTTTTTGCCGAGTATAGCTCAGGGCAGCATCAGTCTTGCAAACCGTCATATTGCAGATTGCATTTATTTTGAAGGTCTACTGCTGGGATTCCTTGAGACTTACTTTTACATCAGGTGTATGTATTGTTATGTGTTCTAGTTTCATTTTCCTTTTCCATTCTGAGTTTAAAAGAAGTTAAACCTCACACAGTCAAATGCTTCTTTATTTGAAATGAAATGGACTGAACAACACATTACTCTGCCAAAAAAGATAGAGAGAGACCAACGTCTACTTTGACAGTTAGGCTGCTGACACGCACTTGTGGGCAAAACGCTGCACCAAGCAGTGAATGAGCTTCTCAGAGTTTTTAGAGTTATATTTATGACTGTTGTTTTTGCCACCTTTAAAAGCAGGTTGTGGTTAGGGTTTTATCTGATGTTGACACACATCTGACCCACTTCAGCTTTATTTGTGTTCTAACAGCGTTTTTCAGAAGCGTCATTTAACAAGAACTTATTCCTATTGTTAGTTTGACAATGAAATAGCATATGTTCAAAATTGTGCACTCAGTAAGACAGAAAATATGGAATATGTTTCCCCTGTGGTGTTTCCTGTAGGATCACAGGTTGTATTGATAACATATGCATTGCTTTCAGGGCTCAAGTGCTGGAAAATAATTTGTGAACTATTTTGCCTTACAATTTAACTAGTGACAGCAGAGTAGAGAAGTTGATAAATTATCAGCTAGAAATTAATCTCAAGCCCCAAACACCAGGAAAGATATTTATGATGTTATTTCACAAAACCAATGCATCATGACAACACATCTTTTTTGACATTTCTACTCAACAGTTACAGTAGAGAGAGACGTGAAGGGCAGGGGAGACAGAGCAGATGGCATGCAGCAGAGGGCCTGAGGTTGGATTTGAACTCAAGACGCTGCAATCAGGACTCAGCCTTGGTACATGGTTCGTGCTTTTGGCCAGTGACCTACCAGGGTACTCCATATGATGATAAACTTTACCAAAATGACATTTAGAGAGATTTCAGTTAATTCTCTCAAGAATCACATCGAGAACATCTAACTACTCGACAAGGTGCACCAGGCCTTAGGAATGATGTGCTTAAAAGCGAGAAGTTTCTAGCATGGGGACTGCTGGTCTTGCTGCCTCTCAGCTGGGGATTGATTTGGGCTGGATTTGGGCCTTTCTCCTCACCCTGCTGGGAGAGTGTCCCTACAAACTTGGAGTTGTTGTTTGGCACTTTGTCCTGCCAGGTGATGATCAGGATTTGTCACAGGCAGTGCATGAGGAAGGCAATGAACTTTGGGTCCTGTCGGGCGCCAAGGGTCCAGGACTCGCTGCCATACAGGAGGGTGCACACAACACAAACTCTGCAGGCCTGGATCTTAGTGTGCTCTGTCAGCTTCCTGTTGGTTCATACTCTCTTTGTTAGTCTGGACATGGTGGTAGCTGCCAAATCTCAGTGAAGCCTGACCTCTAGTGGTGAAAAGCTGGATGTCTGATCTTTGGTGGCAGGTGATGTGTTGTGGTTTATTTCCTCTGTCATTCAAGTGAGTGCTCTTGCATTCTTATAACATGAATAAATTGATTTTTCACCAAACTTTACAGTTGGCACAGTGCAGTCAGGTAGGGAATGTTCTCCTGGCATTAACCAAACCCAGACCCCTCGATCAGACTGCCAGATAGAGTCCAGTGGCGGTGTGCTTTACACCGCTCCACCCGACGCTCAGCATTGTGCTTGGTGATGTAAGCCTTCCATGAGGCTGCTCGGCCATGGAAACCTATGCCATAAAGAGCCATAGCCTAAATTACAAAGTAATGAGCCCAAATCCTTGAAATATATTAATTATGTCATTTCACCAAACTTACTCACCACGATGAAAAACTTTTGTTTGTTTGTTAGTGATAAACACTTAAAATCATGGCAATATCTGATAATTTTCAACTTAATTAATTAAAAATGTGGCAGCTGTTGATATAGAGACATAATGTGTTGTTAAATTTGTGATAATTATCTGTGCATGGCCTGCAAAAACTTCAAAACCAGCATAAATTGTCTGTACAAACTTCAGAATGTGAATCAGAAACTGATCCCCAAGGGAAATTGAGTCAATTGCAGTTGCTGACAAAACGCTGAAACACTGAAACGTTATACATAAAATGAATAAGCGATTAATTGTATTTGTTCTCTACAAGTTTAAATACAGTGTTTCCATTTGGATGGAAATAAAATATTCTAGGTGTGAATGTGTCTGTCTGTGTGTTTGCCCTGCAATGGACTGGTGACCTGTCTAGGGTGTTTCCCCGCCCAGTGAGTGCTGCGATAGGCTCCAGCACCCCACAACCCTAATTTGAATAAGAGACCTGGAAAATGAATGAATGAATGTCCATGTGGGTGGACAGGTGTGTATAAGACCAGTGGTTCTCAACCTTTTTTGTTATGTGACCCATTAAAGTAAAGCAATGCCCCCGTCACAGGCCACATATTCAGAGAGGTGAGCCAGGTTGAACCACTGTATAAGACACGGTTCACATCTCACATTTTCAGGTCTGTTTATTTCCTCGCACAGCCACTTTCTTATGTATAAAAAAGAAGAAAGTGAAAAAGAAACTATAACAGACATTACCTGCCAATAGACTTTACCTGCCAAAGCTTCATGAAAGAGCTCAACTTCCATTGTGCCCACGCAATAATAGGGATAGTTTTTCTCTCACTTTTACCAGATATTTCTTTACTTTCTCTTTCGAAAAACATTGTGAGAGTTGATTCAACCAAGAAGTGAATCAAAGGAAACTTTGATCCGTTAATATCTGACCGATTTCCCTGCAGGCCTAGTAACCAAGAGGAGATGATTTAACCCGTTCAAAATAGAGTTATCAATACTTCGATGTCTGCTTGGTTTGTCCCATGTTGTGTCAGAGAGGTCTAATCTGGGAGTTTATTCTGAAGCCTCTTAATTCTTCTGTTCAGTGACTGTGGCAGCCAGCAGATCATGTGTGTGTGTGTGTGTGTGTGTGTGTGTGTGTGTGTGTGTGTGCTGCCTAACCACAGTTTGCCAGGTCACAAGATAGCACACCACACCCTCTGTGTGTCTTACAGTCACTGTGCATAAACAGGCATGCAGAGGCAGAGGCCCTCCACACACTGGGTGAGTGTGTATGAATCCATACATTCAAACCCAAGTACAAGCAGAAGAGAGAGCTTGCTTTAACATCCTCAGGGAGGCAATGTTTTGCTCCAATGCTCCAGCAGAGTACAACAGGAAACATCAAAAACAACTGGAAAAATTCAATCTAGCTTTCATTCCACTGAGAGCGCTTCCTCTCTTTCCACCGTACAGCGAGATGCTGTTGTGGAGCAGAGGCTGAATTACCTGCCAAAATGTACAACAGAAAACATTTACTCCTAGACATCTAGGGAACATAGAAGACAAAGATAAAAATATAACACAGCAATGAACCTGATTCCACAGAAGATTAACTCTGTCAGTCTCAGTACTTACTCATTTTCACATTCCATGGAACAGAACACACATTTAAAACCGCACACACTGCATGTAACTAAACACAGTAGAAAGCTCCATGGTCATGGTCTCCAGGCTTGATTTATCATGGAGTCTGCAGCAACGCAGCAGAAATGCAGTGTGAAAAGTGTGGAAGAATGTGTGTGTGTGTGTGTGTGTGTGTGTGTATGTGTGTGTGGGCTTGTTTTGCTACCAACTATGGACAAACTATTGAGATGCCACTTTTCTTATGAGGACATTTTGGGTGGTGCTCACGATGGAAAAAAGGTGGTTTATTGGTTAAGGGTTAGGGTTAGGTTAGGGAATGCTGTAGACAGAATGAATGTAAGTCAGTACAATGTCTCCACAAGTATAGGAAAACTAACCTGTGTGTGTGTGTGTGTGTGTGTGTGTGTGTGTGTAGACACAGAACATGTTTCCAATTCCTGTAGCCTCATTTTTCACTTTTGTTCTTTACTTTCTCTTTCTGTTAGTGTCTCTATTATTAGTTTTTCTTATGCATTGTTATTGCCAAAGCATACTTCTTGGGCTTAACAGGCGCCCTGAAGTCAGACAACACAGCAGCAGAAAAACATGTGGTTCTCTGCGTGTGTGTGTGTGTGTGTGTGTGTGTGTGTGTGTGTGTGTGTGTGTGTGTGTGTGCATGTGTGTTTGTGTTGACACAGAACAAGTAAAAAGTCTCCAGTTACTGTAGACTCATTTTTCACTTTTGTTCTTTACTTTCTCTTTCTCTTAGTGTCTCTATTGTTAGTTTTTCTTATGCATTGTTGTTGCCAAAGCATGCTTCTTTGACCTGACAGGCACCCTGGAAGTAGGACAACACATCAGAAAAAGAAAAACGTGTGTGTGTGTGTGTGTGTGTGTGTGTGCATGTCTGTGTGGAGACACAAGTAAAACATTTCCAGCGACTGTGGTCTCATTTTTCACTTTTTGTCCTTTACTTTCTGTTTCTCTTAGTGTCTCTATTTTTAGTTTTTCTTCTTTCTCTTGGACTTGACAGGCACCCTGGAAGTAGGACAACACAAAAGCAGAAAAACAGAAATACAGTAACGTTTGTGTTTAATAGAAAAATTGTATCTATATATCTATATCTATATATATGTATATACAGTACTTTATATAGTTCTTTATTTTCATGACTATTTACATTGTAGATTCTAACTGAAGGCATCAAAACTATGAATGAACACATGTGGAGTTATGTACTTAACAAAAAAAGGTGAAATTACTGAAAACATGTTTTATATTCTAGTTTCTTCAAAATAGCCACCCTTTGCTCTGATTACTGCTTTGCACACTCTTGGCATTCTCTCGATGAGCTTCAAGAGGTAGTCACCTGAAATGGTTTTCCAACAGTCTTGAAGGAGTTCCCAGAGGTGTTTAGCACTTGTTGGCCCCTTTGCCTTCACTCTGCGGTCCAGCTCACCCCAAACCATCTCGATTGGGTTCAGGTCCGGTGACTGTGGAGGCCAGGTCATCTGCCGCAGCACTCCATCACTCTCCTTCTTGGTCAAATAGCCCTTACACAGCCTGGAGGTGTGTTTGGGGTCACTGTCCTGTTGAAAAATAAATGATCATCCAACTAAACGCAAACCGGATGGGATGGCATGTCGCGGCAGGATGCTGTGGTAGCCATGCTGGTTCAGTGTGCCTTCAATTTTGAATAAATCCCCAACAGTGTCACCAGCAAAACACCCCCACACCATCACACCTCCTCCTCCATGCTTCACAGTGGGAACCAGGCATGTGGAATCCATCCGTTCACCTTTTCTGCGTCTCACAAAGACACGACGGGTGGAACCAAAGATCTCAAATTTGGACTCATCAGACCAAAGCACAGATTTCCACTGGTCTAATGTCCATTCCTTGTGTTTCTTGGCCAAAACAAATCTCTTCTGCTTGTTGCCTCTCCTTAGCAGTGGTTTCCTAGCAGCTATTTGACCATGAAGGCCTGATTCGTGCAGTCTCCTCTTAACAGTTGTTCTAGAGATGGGTCTGCTGCTAGAACTCTGTGTGGCATTTATCTGGTCTCTGATCTGAGCTGCTGTTAACTTGCGATTTCTGAGGCTGGTGACTCGGATGAACTTGTCCTCAGAAGCAGAGGTGACTCTTGATCTTCCTTTCCTGGGTCGGTCCTCATGTGTGCCAGTTTCGTTGTAGCGCTTGATGGTTTTTGCGACTCCACTTGGGGACACTTTTAAAGTTTTTGCAATTTTCCAGACTGACTGGCCTTCATTTCTTAAAGTAATGATGGCCACTCGTTTTTCTTTAGTTAGCTGATTGGTTCTTGCCATAATATGAATTTTAACAGTTGTCCAATAGGGCTGTTGGCTGTGTAGTAACCTGACTTCTGCACAACACAACTGATGGTCCCAACCCCATTGATAAAGCAAGAAATTCCACTAATTAACCCTGATAAGGCACACCTGTGAAGTGAAAACCATTTCAGGTGACTACCTCTTGAAGCTCATCGAGAGAATGCCAAGAGTGTGCAAAGCAGTAATCGGAGCAAAGGGTGGCTATTTTGAAGAAACTAGAATATAAAACATGTTTTCAGTTATTTCACCTTTTTTTGTTAAGTACATAACTCCACATGTGTTCATTCATAGTTTTGATGCCTTCAGTGAGAATCTACGATGTAAATAGTCATGAAAATAAAGAAAACACATTGAATGAGAAGGTGTGTCCAAACTTTTGGCCTGTACTGTATACATACATATACACTACTCACAAAAAGTTAGGGATATTCGGCTTTCGGGTGAAATTTCAGGATGAACCTAAAATGCATTATAACCTTTACAGGTGAACTTAATGTGACCTTCTGTAAACTTTTGAATGCATATGTCCAACTGTCCAATGTTTCAGTACTTTTTGCACAAGTTGCTGTTCTCTAACAAGGAGTTTAACGCCAAAATTCACATCAGGTGTTTGATGCTCCAGCTCATCGAGGTCGTATCATTAGGGAATGGCTGCTGGAGACTGGGGTACCTCAGATGGAGTGGCCTGCACTTTCTCAGACCTGCATCCCATAGAAAACCTATGGGATCAGCTGAGTCGCCGTGTAGAGGCTCGGAGCTCTGTACCCCAGAACCTCAATGTCCTGAGGGCCGCCCTTCAAGAAGAGTGGGATGCCATGCCTCAGCAGACAATAAGTCGCCTTGTGAACAGCATGAGACGTCGTTGTCAAGCTGTAATTGATGCTCAAGGGCACATGACAAGTTATTGACACTGACATTTTTTGTTGTGGTATATCCACCACTGTTGTTGGCTTTTGTTTCAAGAAATTGTTTGAGATGAGGAAATCACCAGTGTATGCTTCTACTTAAATTCCCTACTTTCATGATATAATATCACTGTAGCGTGAACTTTTTATATTTTCTGTAAATTTCACCCAAAAGCCAAATATCCCTAACTTTTTGTGAGTAGTGTATATATATCTATATATAGATATAGATATATATAGATATATAGATATAGATATAGATATAGATATAGATATATAAAAATTTTCTATTAAACAGTAAAACAAACAGTAAATTGGCATTGTCTTTCAACTACGGCCCAGTAAAATGGAAAAAAAAAAAAAAAAAAAAAAAAAAACCTGCTTCATTTCATTTTACTTGTTGCCTTTTTAACAGCTATATAGCATCAAGCGAGTGCAAGGGGCACCAAATGATTAAGACAACAACTGGGCCTTTACAATTTATCATAATTTCTATATCTGTCATCTGGTTAATGACCCCGTTTACGCTAACAGTTTTCTACGCTTTCTGAAGCAGAGAGACAGGATCCAGGATGAATATATTGTGACACTGATCCGGGTCAGGTACTTTACCAGTTTTCATATCACTTCCAACTTTGAGCTGGGAGTGGTACTGGACATTATCCCACATGCAGGCGACTTTTTTTTCTCTTCCTCGAACACGTTTATAAGAGCAAGAATTTACTTTCGTTTTCAGCGCAGCGGATCATTCAGTCTCAACAGGCTTGGACTTTGCTGTCTAAGACTGTTTGTCATCTCCTCTCTTCTACTGCGTTTTTCTTAGTAGTGGCTATATCGGGTCAAGGTAGCAGTAACTGCCAATAAGTAAAAGTAGAAGTTTTTGGACTAAAGGACTAAAGGAAAGGTGCTCAAGACAACAAACTAACCGACACTGTGAGTTCTCGCTGTCTCCGTTTTTTTTCCTTTCATTTATTTATTTATTTTGTTCGTTTGTTTGTTTCTTAGCGAAGTCCTCAGTTGAACTTTGTCTTACATTATCTTTTGGTCCAAGTTTTGTTTAGTAGACTGCAGACAGTTCAGTGTTGGGATCATCACGGACACGTTCTGAGTTTGACTTTAGCTGCGGGTGAAAAGTATGAGTTGTCTCTCCCTCCCTCTCTCTCTGCCTCGTGTCTGTCAGCTGCTGTGTCATCTGTTACGTCGCTTCATCTTACATCTGTAGTAGCGGATCGTGCTTTTTAAATCACTTTTTTTGTGGCAGGAACTGCCATGAGGGTTTTGGTGTTTTGTACAGCTCAGCTCTATGTTAGCTCCACTGCTCTTCCTGTTGATTTGCAGTGAGGCTCCTTCCTCCTCTGTGCACTGTAACTGCATGAAGTTGTCATTTTTCTATTTGGTAATCATGGCCAGGCTTGAGAGATTTGCTTAATGAAACAATTAAGTTTTGCACAAAACAGATGCATGCTGGTTTAGACTAAAACGTTCCGTACTGGGATGCAGAATTGTAAAACTTTTTCTGTGTTGGACTGTCACTGCAGGCAAACGAAAATGGGAAGTGAACAGAGCATCCTCGAGAAGAAGGGCTACAAAATTGAAAGAGAAACAGAGCATGGCGTTGTAGTCACAAAGACTGATGACACATTTCTGATCAGAGAGATCAGTTTGGCACAGGTAAGTGTTGAGTTTGTAACAGATTGTACCTCTGTCAGCAACAGAGAACATGTGCACACACCAAGCCCCTGTTTTTGTACAGGCACACTGCATCAGGTTTATCACCTCAGCTCATGTAGTGTGTTCATCTGTTTCACTCATTGATCTCTTAAAACAGAAAAAACAAACCTCTGGCAGACCATTCTTACAGCAGTGGTGTTTTTGACAGGTGGCTGCGGAAACTAAGGCAGATTTACTGAACGAGATAGAAATCCTCAAGACAACAAACCATCCACATATTGTGAGCAGTGAGAATTCTTTTGAAGGTAAGATTTAAATTAATTTGGAATATAAAGTTTCCATAACATATAGTTCCCTTTTTAATGCAAAGCACCTCTGTAAACTGTAGATTAAACTCACTCTTACATTCACTCACTCACTGACTCAGACAGTAAACTGTAGATTAAACTCACTCTCACATTCACTCACTCACTGACTCACACAGTAAACTGTAGATTAAACTCACTCTCACATTCACTCACTCACTCACTCACACAATAAACCAGTAGACATGGGCAGGCCCAGGGCGGCATTTTTTTATGTCACGTGGGGGCGGCACGAGCACTTAAAAAAAAAAAAAGGAGGTAGGAGTAGTAACATGGTAGGGCGTAAGGCAGCAATTTCGCCTAGGGCGGCAACATAGGCAGAACCACCACTGCAGTAAACTGTAGATTAAACTCACTCTCACATTCACTCACTCACTCACACACACAGTAAACTGTAGATTAAACTCACTCTCACATTCACTCACTCACTCACTCACTCACTCACTCGTAGGATCACAGTTAGCTATCGATTTGCTCCATCTGGATGTGGCGGCTTGCTGCTTCTTACATGGCAGTCTAGCAAAATTACTACCCCCTACCCCTCTCTCTCTCCCTCTTTCTCTCTCTCTCTCTCTCTCTCTCACACACACACACACACACACACTTGCCATGGCAACAGCTGTGCACGTTTAACTGATGTTACATCAGGAGAACTGATGCACATTCAATGGAAACATGTTCTCTTTTTACCAGAACATTAATAAAAGAAGTGTGAAAATAACTTTGTGGCTCTTGATTTTGATTCAAATTTAAAATACAAAAAATAATTGGTTTTGGGAGGAGTTGAGCCTTACCTGGTAGGTTGTTGTGGCTTTGCCAGAACATTATTCAATAACTTTGTTTACAGCAATACAGCTAATTAGGATGAACATAGCTCATATCTAATTAGTTAATATTAACCTCCTCTTGAGACAGGCTATGAATTGGTTTCCAGTCATTTTAAAATAACTGTAGTAGCATGCAGATAGTTTCAGTTAATTTCATGCATTAACTTTAACTTAACCTTTGTTGTTGCTGAGAGGTGTGCACACTGCGACTGAGAGATCAGCCGAACTGCCAGGTGCTTGTTTTGTCATGACAGAAGTGTAATCACCACAGGTTTTGCCCTGGCAAGGCGAACCATTTGGAAATACTCTGATTTGCCTTGAACCAAAGGCCCTCAAAGGCCCATGCCAGCTCTACCCATTCAGTTTCTCTGACGCTGACCCATGATGGCTCTACATAGAAGTGACACAACAATCAGCTGATCTCTCCACATTTCTTCTGCTGAAAAAACAAATTAACTGCATAAATGTTAAGACTTTTTTTTCCAAACTGGTAAAGACACACGGAGGTCTTGAAAGTGTTTTTTTGTTTTTTTGCTTGTTTGTTTGTTTGTTTTTTCTCCGCCACTTGAAGTGGAGAGTAACAAGCAATGGGATTATGGGCTCAGATTAGTCATCTGACAGCCAAATGCAATGCTGTGCAAATGTTTCAAATTGGATTATGTTTTATTTTTGAAAGTTATACACAGTGATATATTTGAATGAGCTCACAGGTTGTTTTTCATTTTGTATAGATGGACCCACTTACTACATAGTGATGGACTACTGTCAAGGAGGGAGCCTTGCTGAAAAGATCAAAGAGCAGAGGGAACCGTCTGAGGAGCAACAGGTATCCAACATATTCCATCATATGCATTTATGTAAACACATACCTATATCTAGCTGTTTAGGCTCTTATCCAGAAAGGCTTAAAGTGAGGGTGGTGGCCACTGTCTTAGCTCCACCTGTACACTCTAATCCAATCCAATCCAGCTGTTCTGCCATAAAGTTGACTTTTCTGCTGCCTATAATGCTCAGGTTTTCTTTTTGTCACAGTAATAGAGGTGTTCATCCAATTCTATGTTTGGCATTGAGCTCATAGTTAGTGCTGCTGTTGTCCCGTGTCATTGTTTTTCAGTTTTGGCATTTCACTCTTCCTTTTATGACAGATATTGAACTGGGTTGTTCAGATCTGTGTGGCCTTGAAGTACATTCATGATAAACAGCTGCTTCACAAGGACTTGAAGCCAGAGGTACTGTACACATTCACAATGATGGTCAACTGTATTTCTTCATTTGCATTTGGCATTTTACTGGCATTTAATTACAGCTATGGAAGAAAAAATATACACGTTTAATTTGGTTTTAAATAAGAAATGTTATGTATATGAAAAGAGATATTAAAAAAAAGTAAAATACTAATACTTTGTCGTTTACTGCTTTATTATTCTTTACTTAAGCATTAATTAACTTGCAAGCCCAAAGTGAATTATTTACCAGTGTTTCATAAACTGGGCATCTCAGACTATGACTTTTCTTTTTTTTCTAGTCGGTCTTCCTCACAGAATTTGGAACAGTGTGCCTGGGTAGATTTGGGAGAGTTGGTGAAAAGTACTGTACCCTATAACAGAACTATATTTTAAATATACACTGTGTATCAGAGATACAGTAACTTACAGTTTGTTGTCCTGTTAATGTATTTTTGTTCACACAGTTCAACCTCTCCATCAGCCACCAATTCAAATTCTTCAGACAAAGGAGCTGTAAGTTATTTAGCACCAGAAACTTTGACAGACGGTGATTACAACTCAAAAAGGTAAAGAGCTTTGCTTTTGAAATAAAGAATGAAACTAAATTTGTGTCTTCTAGTTGCTGCTTTGGAAAGTTAGCAGCCATCATTCTGCTCTGGCTGATTGAGAAATTAGTTTTTGTTTCCTATCAATCACATTCACTTATTCCACAACATGTTGTTTATTTGCACATCTCTCATTGTACTATCACTGTACTATCAGTCATCAGTGTCTATGCTAAAATGTTATATTGAACTGAATTACTGACTTGAATGTCTCAACTCTCAACTTTCTAGGCAATATGCCATTTCAGTATTTATCCATTCAGATGTACATTAATCCAACAGCAATCAAGCCTGATGTTAAAAACTTCAACAAGAAAATACTTCAGTGACAAGTATTAATTTTTTGTAACATTTAATTTTCGATAACTGTCCCAGGACTGGAAAATGTGTAACATTAGATGACTTTAAGGTTTTTGAGACAGTGGAGACTCTTACACTGAAGAGGGGCACAAAATATCCGGATACAGTTGAAGTTAATAAGAGGAACCAATCAAGCTCATCCCCAAGATACTGTGTGGTTCTTGCCCATCTCTCCCAGAGCGCTACTTCCCTGGGCGTTTTGGACATACTGCAATTGATTTAATCACATTTGTGAAGAAAAGTGAATAAAAGAGATTCAGAAGTTCATGTTTTTATTTTGTGCCATTGATCATTACATTTACAAAATATGAGGTTTTAATATTATGAACAAATTTGTATCATTATCAAAGTAGAACCATTTCCAATTCAAAACAGTGTTGTTTTGGCGATTGTCATACATTCACTGAATAGATTTACGTTATTTTATGTTTATTTTATGTTATGTTTAAAAAAAAAAAAAAGCATTGCTGCTTATCTGAAAATTTGGCCTTCTATATTACTGCAAGGTTGACTTGTAGGTTCTGTACTTCTGACTTCTTGAAAATGTGTTTTTAACCTGACAGCAGAAACTGAATAACTACAGTGACACAGAGATAATGACACCTGCTTTGTTTGCAGTGACATTTGGTCCATGGGATGTATCCTGTATGAGTTATGTACTCTGAAGTTAGCAGTAAGTATTTCCCAGTTGTAGGACTCATGGCTCTAGAAGGGACCCAATTTGTCTTGTACATATATACAGTACAGGCCAAAAGTTTGGACACACCTTCTCATTCAATGCATTTTCTTTATTTTCATGACTATTTACATTGTAGATTCTCACTGAAGGAATCAAAACTATGAATGAACACATGTGGAGTTATGTACTTAACAAAAAAAGGTGAAATAACTGAAAACATGCTTTATATTCTAGTTTCCTCAAAATAGCCACCCTTTGCTCTGATTACTGCTTTGCACACTCTTGGCATTCTCTCGATGAGCTTCAAGTGGTCGTCACCTGAAATGGTTTTCACTTCACAGGTGTGCCTTATCAGGGTTAATTAGTGGAATTTCTTGCTTTATCAATGGGGTTGGGACCATCAGTTGTGTTGTGCAGAAGTCAGGTTACTACACAGCCAACAGCCCTATTGGACAACTGTTAAAATTTATATTATGGCAAGAACCAATCAGCTAACTAAAGAAAAACGAGTGGCCATCATTACTTTAAGAAATGAAGGTCAGTCGGTCCGGAAAATTGCAAAAACTTTAAATGTGTCCCCAAGTGGAGTCGCAAAAACCATCAAGCGCTACAACGAAACTGGCACACATGAGGACCGACCCAGGAAAGGAAGACCAAGAGTCACCTCTGCTTCTGAGGACAAGTTCATCCGAGTCACCAGCCTCAGAAATCGCAAGTTAACAGCAGCTCAGATCAGAGAGCAGATAAATGCCACACAGAGTTCTAGCAGCAGACCCATCTCTAGAACAACTGTTAAGAGGAGACTGGGCGAATCAGGCCTTCATGGTCAAATAGCTGCTAGGAAACCACTGCTAAGGAGAGGCAACAAGCAGAAGAGATTTGTTTGGGCCAAGAAACACAAGGAATGGACATTAGACCAGTGGAAATCTGTGCTTTGGTCTGATGAATCCAAATTTGAGATCTTTTGTTCCAACCACCGTGTCTTTGTGAGACGTAGAAAAGGTGAACGGATGGATTCCACATGCCTGGTTCCCACTGTGAAGCATGGAGGAGGAGGTGTGATGGTGTGGGGGTGTTTTGCTGGTGACACTGTTGGGGATTTATTCAAAATTGAAGGCACACTGAACCAGCATGGCTACCACAGCATCCTGCAGCGACATGTTTAGTTGGACGATCATTTATTTCTCAACAGGACAATGACCCCAAACACACCTCCAGGCTGTGTAAGGGCTATTTGACCAAGAAGGAGAGTGATGGAGTGCTGCGGCAGATGACCTGGCCTCCACAGTCACTGGACCTGAACCCAATCGAGATGGTCTGGGGTGAGCTGGACTGCAGAGTGAAGGCAAAGGGGCCAACAAGTGCTAAACATCTCTGGGAATTTCTTCAAGACTGTTGGAAAACCATTTCAGGTGACTACCTCTTGAAGCTCATCGAGAGAATGCCAAGAGTGTGCAAAGCAGTAATCAGAGCAAAGGGTGGCTATTTTGAAGAAACTAGAATATAAAACATGTTTTCAGTTATTTCACCTTTTTTTGTTAAGTACAGAACTCCACGTGTTCATTCATAGTTTTGATTCCTTCAGTGAGAATCTACAATGTAAATAGTCATGAAAATAAAGAAAACGCATTGAATGAGAAGGTGTGTCCAAACTTTTGGCCTGTACTGTGTGTGTGTGTGTGTGTGTGTGTGTGTGTGTATTGCTTGTCATCCACTTGGTGGTCTGTTTTGACCATCCTTGGTCTTGATGATGTCTTGGGCTCAGCTGAATCTTTGTTTTTTTGTCCTTTGTGTTTATTATGACTTTCAGTAATGCTCAGCTTTCCTTCAGTTTTCAGCAGAGACCACAATCAAGCTCATCCCCAAGATACTGTGTGGTTCTTACCCGTCTCTCCCAGAGCGCTACTCACCTGAGCTTCGTGGACTTCTGAGTGACATTTTCAGTAAAGACCCTAAGTTGAGACCAACAGCCAGAGAGATTCTGGGAAGACCCTTTATTATCAGCCTTCTCTCAACAAAGGTTTGGCATTTTTCATTTTTCATGGCCTAACACACACATCTCACATACTGTACATCCTACCACCAGCATTAGTATTGCAGCTGCAGAGGTTTTTCCCAAGTGTTAAAATACACTGAAATAGGTACCTGATACACAGCTCCGTCACTCAACGCACAGCTGGAAAAATTAGGCATTTTCCAGATCTACTCATGTAAACCTTTGTCCATTATCTCTTTCTGTGTTTCTTGGACAGAGCAAAGAAACTGTGAAGGAACTTCAGACCAACTTGGACAAGCTGAGAACTGTGGCAGACGGTTTGGAGCGAGTGCACCAGGGAACCACCATTGGCAGTCTGACAGGGGGAGTGATTGGTGCAGCGGGGGGGATTACATCCATAGTGGGCCTGATTTTGACTCCCTTCACTTTGGGAGCCTCCCTTGTGGTCACCGGGGTTGGTATAGGGGTGGCAGCAGCTGGTGGGCTCACCGCTGGTGTCTCAAATATCACTAATATTGTTAACCAATCCTCCGATCGTAAAGCTGTCCGAAGGATCATTAAAGAGTTTGAGGAGAAAATTGAAGCTGTGGTCATGTGGGTCCAGGAGATCAGTGAGGGTTTAGAGTTGCTCAGTACAATATGTGACTCAGCTGACTCTGAAGGAAGCATTGTCAGCAAAGAAATCTTGGCAAGGCTTGGCCTCAGAGCCGGGAGAGGCCTGGCTGGTGTTGCTGAACTGGTCAGATTGATTCAAGTGATGAACATTGGCAAGGTGGCAGCACAGACAGCCAGGGCAGTTCGTGTAGCAGAGGTAGCGGGAGGTGTGCTCGCTGGTTTATTTGTGGCAGTAGATGTCTTCTTCATTGCCATGGATGCTAAGGAGATCCACAACATCAGACAGGCAAAGGCAGCAGAGGCAGCAATCGCAACAGACCAAGCCTGCTCTGAGACAATGCCTGAGAATGACACCACAGGTATCAGAACCCAAGTCTGACAAAGCTGCACTGGTACCCAATACTGAAAAATCTACAACAGAGCAAAAGGCCCAGCCCACTTCAAAGGCTGATACAGTCAAATCTGAAATCATGAAATTTGTCCTATCAGTCAGGCAGACTGCAGAGGAATTGCAGCAAGTCTTAGATGACCTGGAATTCATCGTCTCAGGTATTCCATCACTACCATCACCAGAAGGCTAGAGAGGCCTCCTGCACCTGGCAGATCACAGGTTTCATTTCAGCAATAGCCAGCATGCACCCTGTTGACTCTTTACTGCCTCTGGCTATCCCTGTGCTCTGACACTTTGAGGGAAATATATGCATATCTGATCGTGGGTGCTTATTTGCATTAAAATACATGTTTAAGAAAACAACATTTAAAGATGGATTTAAAGCTACACAAACTGATTTCTGATCACTAGAGGGTATTGAGAGGTGAAACTCTGTTTGTTCAAGGTCAGTCAGTCCTGCATCCAGGTACGCAGTAGATCACCTATCATTTTTGGGATGGAAATGAGGGCTACATTTCACAAAGCTCTTGTTGGATTACTTGGATTATTTTGTGTTTGACCTCCAATTTAAAAAAAAATAAAAAATAAATGGTAAAGCCTTAAGCAACAAGGTAAGCTCTTTTGAATGAACTTTTTCTGTCACTGCAGTGCTGATTGCAGCAGCAGGCACTCGTGCGACTGATCCGAAATTTGGATGTTTATCTGCACGATGTGTGGTTTCAGAGACTCTTTGAATGAAGTTGAAGCAGTGAAGGAGTGGTGGGCAGAGGAGAGCCACAGTGATGATAAGGGACATTTTACTGTAAAAAATGCATATAATATTGTTCAATGTAGCTTTAAGTCAAGATGCATATTTCACAATAAATGTCTGAATAATGAAATGTAATGGAACTGTGTTAACCAACAATGTAGTCATTCTTAGTTATCATTCACAGTGAATCATTATACAGTTAATACCTTTCTGTAGTTAGCATGTCATGAAGTATATGAGTTTCATGTTTTATATTGGTCAACACTTCATGTATGATCTACATCATTAAAATAATGATTATTCATTTCAATACATCCAGGCTTGTAGTCCTCTTTATTACAATTGTGCAGTAAAGTGCTGGTGAAGAATTAATGGTCTGTCACATTTTTATGACCAAACAAAGATGGAAAATTGTAGCCATGATCAACAGTTGGCTGCAGGTGAAGCCATGGCCCATCCACATTCAGTATCATAGAAGTTAATGCAAAAGTCAGTCAGATAGACGACCACATGCTGCTTATTATCTCTGCATCCATTTAGATACCCATGCATTCATGCTTTTTCTTCATCAAATCAGATTTAGTGAACACTAGAGAGCAGAGAGCCAATCAGAGTTAGCTACTCACAGTAGTATGTGCTGTGTTGGGGGGTCTGTGCATGTTAGAATGAAGGCAGTCATGTTTACATTCTCCATAGTGCCCATAGTTGTTGGCATCAGGTGGTGTCCACACCAGTGTTTTTATATATCCCTCGCCATGAATCTAGTGGGCTATGGCACATACACTAGTGCAAGCATTATAAAGTTCTGTCCTGCTGTTTCTGCATGTGGACCACAAAAACAGTACATGGCAGGGTCAAATTCAAATAACTTCTACAGATACACTCCTGATCAAAATTTTAAGACCAGTTGAGAAATTGCAAGAATTTACATTTTGCACTGTTGGATCTTAAGAAGGTTCTAAGAAGAGCTTCAAAATGTAAAAAGAAGAAATGGGAGTGAGACAAAAAAAAAAAAATTGAGCAAAGCAATTTATTGCAAATAACCATTAAACTGAAATAGGCTGTTCATCAGCTGATGAAAAGTTAAAGACCACAGCCTTTAAAAGCCCAAATCTTGGCAAAAAATGTGGATTCAGTGTCATTTTCTGTCAGGTATCCACACTGTCATGACCTCCTGATGGCAAAGGCAAAAAAAAGTGCAAAATCTAGATTGCATCCACTGGAGCTAAAGGCCTACTTTGACTGTAGTGATTGGAGTGTTTTTGAAGCTGCAACCACAGATCTCAACAAACTGTCTGACACTGTGACATCATATATCAGCTTTTGTGAGGACATGTGTACAGACCAAGACCCTCTGCACATGTATACAACAACACCAAACCCTGGTTCTCCTCAAAACCGAGTCCGCTACATCGGGCCAAGGAGGAGGCCTACAGGAGCAGGCCAGAAACACTCTGACAAAGGAGATCAAAGTAGCTAAGAGGAGTAGAGCTACTCTGAAAGGCTGAAGCACAGCTTTTCAATCAATTGCACATGACAGGAGTCTCTGAGAAAACTCAGAGACTCCTGTCAAGTGCCTGTTCCAACTGGAATATTGTGCATGTAAACACCTTAATCAGAAAATGCCCCGTACCGGAATATTCAGTTACATCTGCTAATGAAAGACTTAAATATCATGGACTATATCGATGGGAGGAAACACAGAAATAGAGCAACAGCTTCTTCTTCTTCTGTATTTCCGGCAGACCAGACGCATTACATTAGAGAGTGGAGTACGCTGAAACATGGGAATATGCCAAGTAGGCTAACATGTAAATGGAATATTCCATCACTGTCTGGTTTGGTTCTGCCACCATACAGGACAGGAACAGACTACAAAGGACAATCGGGTCTGCAGAGAGGATTATCGGGACTAACCTCCCCTCCATTCAGGAAAAGGGCCAGTAGGATCTCTGCAGACCCCTCTCATTTCACTTCCCTTCACTCTATTAATTGTCCCAAAAGGGCGATTTGGTTTGCAGCAAACTTTGAAAGGACAAAAACACATAAAAAACACAGTGCACAAATAGCAGCAAGTGGAAAGTAGCAAGCATCAGCTCACCACAGTAGTACATTTCACAATACAAGGCACCATTCACATTAAAGTGCATAATAGGTACCGGTAAAATAAATAAGTTAAAACGTAACATGAACACCGACAGATAAACTAGGCGGCAGTGTTGCGTTAAACATCAGACAAAAACACAAGGAAACAACAGGTTGGACCAGTGCAAATGCAAATAGCAGCAGAGCGTCACCTTCTCCTCTCCGCAGCATTTAAAGCCCGGATGGAGATAGACACAAAGAAGAACTTGTACCGGTCTCTCACCCCGGACACAAATTTTTTCAACTTCTCCCCTCTGGCCAGCGCTACAGAGCAGTGTTCGCCAGAACCACCCGCACCACAGAACCACCAACAAAACAGATTTTTCCCCGAGGCTGTTGCTCTGATGAACTCTTCATAGTCACAGAGTGTCAGGTCCATACACACTGCTTCATTGCACATCACTGCACATCATCCTGTACATAGTTGTTACAGTGGTTGTTTGTTTACTTGTTTATTTTTTCTCGCCCCTTGTGTTTTCTATTTTTTATTTAATTTTTGTCAATTGCACTGGTCACTTTCTGTTTGCACTGAAAGTTTAAAGTTTACCGGAGTCAAATTCCTTGTATGTGAATGCATTCTTGGCCAACAAAGCTGATTCTGATTCTGATTCTGATTATTACATCAGCCTAGTCTATTGGCATGGAAGTTAAGAGTTGTATGAGTAATCAGCAGGTGTCATATAATTAACTGTTACCATATTATAAGAAACCTGCAGAGTACTCATACAGGTTTCATGTAATATGGTGATAGTTCATATTACCATTTCATATAATGATCTATTATCATGTTATCTAATAGCAGAACTAATAATATGCAGTAGAATAAGATCATATTGTGAACACCACAAATTATGACAGCCTTGGCCTGTCATCTGATGCTTAAATCCAAAATGCGTTGGCTCACCAACAGTGTAAATGATAAACATATGCCTTTGTTTAGCATAACTGCATTTTGACCCACTGGCCAAACTTTGGTCCTGAATGAAGGCTTTGGTTGACAAGAGGGATAGTATTTAAACAACTGAAATATAACCAAAACAGTTTTAGTTAATAAAAGACAATGGGAGGGGCATAATGGGAACCCCCTGTGGTTGTTAAACTGTGGGCTGCAGGAGGCTCACACAGAGACTGTGAGGCAGGACAACATAATCTAACATTATTTGGTTTAACTATGGCCTGGTTTTGCACACAATACAGAATTCTGAGATTTATACACTTTTTCTCATCCTTTTTCAGCATTATTTTATTAGCATCCTTGAACAGCTGCACTTGCAGAGGGAAATGATTTTACCACATTTTTGAATATTTATCTGAAACTACTAAAACATCATCAGCAGTTATTAGGAATAATTATTTTGCAGCTATTAATAAATTAACATCTATCATAATTATAGCTTATTCTAAAGAATATCTGATGGCCAAAACCAGTAGTTTTGGGAAAATGTTCTTGTAGCACAATAAACATCTTTGATATTGTGTTATTCCTTGGAAAAACAGAATGAACCTAACACTTCATTTGAAAATGTCAAACATTTGTTTTATCACACATTTAACACGCAGGTTACCTGATTATTTACACTCCAGCCTAAGAAAGAGAGCATGTCTGTATGAACTGTAGAGAACTCTATGAACTGAATGAAGGAGCATGTAAAGGATTGCTGTCAAAGAAAAGATGTTGATCCAATAATTATTGAACTAAAACAATACCTCTGTTAGCCAGGAGAGGGAAACCTCACTCTACCAAATACTGACTGTGAGTCCACCAGGTTTATTCAAAGCCACAGAGACACAGTCATTACACAGACAACGCTGAGAAATGTGTCTTCAGTGAAAAACATTCAGCCTTTTATCAACATCACTAACAAGTCTCATATTTACTGAAAAGGATATAAAACTCTACAGTGCATTATTTCAAAATGGGATCAGAATTAGTTGCAATGCCAATATGTCAGCACAGTCTCATTTTATATCCACACATTGTGCTTTAGAGTATACATGCTCTTAAAACTAAAAAATATTTACGATGTTGTTTTATATGTAATTTAGCTCAGACCTACACAGCCTCTGTAAACACTGAACTGTTGATCTCCTCATCACCGACATGAGCCCTCTGTCTCCCCTGATGCTCTGCCATCCTGATATTAACGTAGTTCACATCCTGGTCATCTTCACTGTCTGTGGAGAGGAGGGAGGGATATCAGTCAGTGACCTGATACACTGGATTATTGTAAGTTTGACATGATTACAGATGCCCAGTGATGACCAGTGAATTCATGTGTTCAATATCAATCCTCAAAGCACTGTGAATGCAGTGATGAGAAAATGCTTTATTTTGGACCTTGACCTTTCTTGTTTGTCTTTGTCATCGGAGCACAGTGGGCTCTCACCACGAGGACCAACAGAAATAACATCACTGCCAAAGAAGCAGCTATGCGCAGGATAATCCCTTTTCCTGTGACAAGACACAGAGATGTGTTCACAAGGAGAAAAAAAGAAGAAAACAAATTGACAATAACAAAAACAATGCAGCAAAATTAATCAGCACTTACTAATGTATGTACTAATGTGACGCCTGCTTTGGTGACAGTTTGATTGGAGGGTAAGGCATGAGTGGAGGGTCTACAGGACACTACGGTGCCAGGCTCCTTACCCAGAGTGCTGATCTCAGGGGGTTCAGCTGTTGTTGGCGTCATAATACACTCAGGTGTATCAGTCTCAAGCAGCCACTGTGATATGTGTGTCCCATTGGTTAGGGTGCAGTTAATGAAAATGAGGCCTGTGGTAGAGCATGGCAACCGTGTGTGTGTATGTGTGTGTGTGGGCTTGTGAGATGCCACTTTTCTTATGAGGACATTTTGGGTGGTGCTCACGATGGAAAAGGTGGTTTATTGGTTAAGGGTTAGGGTTAGGCTAGGGAATGCTGTAGACAGAATGAATGTAAGTCAGTACAATGTCTCCACAAGTATAAGAAAACCAACCTCTGTGTGTGTGTGTGTGTGTGTGTGTGTGTGTGTGTGTGTGTGTGTGTGTGTGTGTGTGTAGACACAGAACATGTTTCCAATTACTGTAGCCTCATTTTTCACTTTTGTTCTTTACTTTCTCTTTCTGTTAGTGTCTCTATTATTAGTTTTTCTTATGCATTGTTATTGCCAAAGCATACCTGGCGCCCTGAAGTCGGACAACAAAGCAGCAGAAAAACATGTGGTTCTCTGCGTGTGTGTGTGTGTGTGTGTGTGTGTGTGTGTGTGTGTGTGTGCATGTGTGTTTGTGTTGACACAGAACAAGTAAAAAGTCTCCAGTTACTGTAGTCTCATTTTTCACTTTTGTTCTTTACTTTCTCTTTCTCTTAGTGTCTCTATTGTTAGTTTTTCTTATGCATTGTTATTGCCAAAGCATGCTTCTTTGACCTGACAGGCACCCTGGAAGTAGGACAACACAGCAGAAAAAGAAAAACGTGTGTGTGTGTGTGTGTGTGTGTGTGTGTGTGTGTGTGTGTGTGTGTGTGTGCATGTCTGTGTGGAGACACAAGTAAAACATTTCCAGTGACTGTGGTTTCATTTTTCACTTTTGTCCTTTACTTTCTGTTTCTCTTAGAGTCTCGATGGTTAGTTTTTCTTCTTTCTCTTGGACTTGACAGGCACCCTGGAAGTAGGACAACACAAAAGCAGAAAAACAGAAATACAGTAACGTTTGTGTGTGCGTATGTGTTTTCGGATGTATATATATATATATATATATATATATATATACATATATATATATATATACATTACTCACAAAAAGTTAGGGATATTCGGCTTTCGGGTGAAATTTCAGGATGAACCTAAAATGCATTATAACCTTTACAGGTGAACTTAATGTGACCTTCTGTAAACTTTTGAATGCACATGTCCAACTGTTCAATGTTTCAGTACTTTTTGCACAAGTTGCTGTTCTCTAACAAGGAGTTTAACGGCAAAATTCACATCAGGTGTTTGATGCTCCAGCTCATCGAGGTCGTATCATTAGGGAACGGCTGCTGGAGACTGGGGTACCTCAAATGGAGTGGCCTGCACTTTCTCAGACCTGAATCCCATAGAAAACCTATGGGATCAGCTGAGTCGCCGTGTAGAGGCTCGGAGCTCTGTACCCCAGAACCTCAATGTCCTGAGGGCCGCCCTTCAAGAAGAGTGGGATGCCATGCCTCAGCAGACAATAAGTCGACTTGTGAACAGCATGAGACGTCGTTGTCAAGCTGTAATTGATGCTCAAGGGCACATGACAAGTTATTGACACTGACATTTTTTGTTGTGGTATATCCACCACTGTTGTTAGCTTTTGTTTCAAGAAATTGTTTGAGATGAGGAAATCACCACTGTATGCTTCTACTTAAATGCCCTACTTTCATGATCTAATATCACTGTAGCGTGAACTTTTTACATTTTCCATAAATTTGACCCAAAAGCCAAATATCCCTAACTTTTTGTGAGTAGTTGTGTATATATATATATGTATATATGTGTATATATATATATATATATATATATATGTATGTATGTGTATATAGATATGTATGTATGTGTATATAGATATGTATGTGTATATGTATATATATATATATATACACACACATACATATCTATATACACATACATACATATGTGTATATATATATATACATATATATATATATATATATACACATACATATCTATATACACATACATACATATCTATATACACATACATACATATATATATATATATATATATATATATATATATATATATATATATAAAGCAGGGGGGCACTGCTTTATTTCATTTTACTTGTTGCTTTTTTAACAGCTATATAGCACATCAAGCAAGTGCAAGGGGCACCAAATGATTAAGACAACAACTGGGCCTTTACAATTTATCATAATTTCTGGACATTATCCCACATGCAGGCGACTTTTTTTCTCTTCCTCGAACACGTTTATAAGAGCAAGAATTTACTTTCGTTTTCCGCGCAGCGGATCATTCAGTCTCAACAGGCTTGGACTTTACTGTCTAAGACTGTTTGTCATCTCCTCTCTTCTACTGCATTTTTCTTAGTAGTGGCTATATCGGGTCAAGAAGTAGAAGTATAAGTTTTTGGACTAAAGGACTAAAGGAAAGGGGCTCAAGACAACAAACTAACCGACACTGTGAGTCTCGGTTTTTTTTTTTTCCTTTCATTTATTTATTTATTTTGTTAGTTTGTTTGTTTCTTAGCTGTCCTCAGTTGAACTTTGTCTTACATTATCTTTTGGTCCAAGTTTTGTTTAGCAGACTGCAGACAGTTCAGTGTTGGGATCATCGCGGACTGAGTTTGACTTTAGCTGCGGGTGAAAAGTATGAGTTGTCTCTCCCTCCCTCTCTCTCTGCCTCGTGTCTGTCAGCTGCTGTCTCTTCTGTTACGTCGCTTCATCTTACCTCTGTAGTAGCGGATCGTGCTTTTTAAATCACTCTTGTTTAAAACCAATTTTGAGCGATTTTGTGGCAGGAACTGCCATGAGGGTTTTGGTGTTTTGTACAGCTCAGCTCTATGTTAGCTCCACTACTCTTCCTGTTGATTTGCATTGAGGCTCCTTCCTCCTTTGTGCACTGTAACTGCATGAAGTTGTCATTTTTTTATTTGGTAATCGTGGTCAGGCCTGAGAGATTTGCTTAATGAAACAATTAAGTTTTGCACAAAACAGATGCATGCTGGTTTAGACTAAAACGTTCCGTACTGGGATGCAGAATTGTAAAACTTTTTCTGTGTTGGACTGTCACTGCAGGCAAACGAAAATGGGAAGTGAACAGAGCATCCTCGAGAAGAAGGGTTACAAAATTGAAAGAGAAACAGAGCATGGCGTTGTAGTCACAAAGACTGATGACACATTTCTGATCAGAAAGATCAGTTTGGCACAGGTAAGTGTTGAGTTTGTAACAGATTGTACCTTTGTCAGCACCAGAGAACATGTGCACACACCAAGCCCCTGTTTTTGTGCGGGCACACTGTGCATCAGGTTTATCACCTCAGCTCATGTAGTGTGTTCATCTGTTTCACCTTGATATTGATCTCTTAAGACAGAAAAACATATCTATATGAATTCAGCCTTAACACAAAGGGCTAACTGATTGCTGAGGAGAGCGGATTATCACACAGCACTGAGAACAGCAGAATAGTATTGGAGCACTGATCAGAGGATGGAGCTGCTGTCATTACATGGAAGCGTCCAGGTTTTAAGTGTGATGTGGGGCCAGTGGAGGGAGACCAGCAGAGACATAACCTCAAGGACGGGGAATGGAGAGGGAGGCAACAGGGCTCCTGTAGGAGCTACAGGCTCAAACCTGTGACCCAGCAGATCCAGTGTGCTCAGAGATGGGCCTCTGGCAGACCATTCTTACAGCAGTGGTGTTTTTGACAGGTACCCGCGGAAACTAAGGCAGATTTACTGAACGAGATAGAAATCCTCAAGACAACAAAACATCCACATATTGTGAGCACTGAGAATTCTTTTGAAGGTAAGATTTAAATTGATTTGGAATATAAAGTTTCCATAATATGTAGTTCCTTTCTCAATGCAAAGCACCTCTGTAAACTGTAGATTAAACTCACTCTCACATTCACTCACTCACTGGGCTCTAGTTTCGCAGACTGGGCGAGGCGGGGGCGCAGCACAGCTGTGCTTCGCCAACTGGGTGTGGCCAGGTGGATTTTGCAAGTTTGGCACACCGTTCTCGGTGGCGCAAGTACTCCGCCATCCCTCCTACCGGCGGAAGGGAGGAGAGAAGGCGTGGAGTGGGTTTGACACAGCCGATTCACATTTAACCAATCAAATGAGCCCCTGTCCTCGCCTTTAAATGCGCTGCGCAAAGGTGTAATGAAAGTTTACACAGTTGACATGGAGGAAGAGAGCAGCAGCAACACACACTCAGGACAATGAGGCCAGTCTTGGCTGCTGGAATGTTGCTGGAGCTACCTGCCATCCATCTATCCACCCATCCATCCATCCACTGATGCAACAACACACTAGAGATTAAAACAAAATCCGGTTCATGAAAGCTTTTACATTCGCTGTTGTAAACGCCCAGTGTCTGGCAAGGAACTGATGCATTTAACATTTTTGATTTGTGTGGAATATTTATATATGGAAGAACTGGGTAGTTAACATGAGCAGCACCAGACACCATGACTGGAAAAGACATCACCATACTGGACACATTGTTTGACTGACAGGTGATCAGGTTGGGTTTCCATTACGCATGCCAAACGGTGCCCATCTCCTTTGATCTGACATCAGTTGTGACGGGACAGTCGATATGGAGATAAATTTATGTGCTGATTGAGACAGTAGCATTGAATAGTGGTTTTTGTGGGTATTTATTGCATTGTTGCCTGACATTCTGGACACCTGCCTGTGGGGTTTTGGTGACGTGTGCGCACTGTGCGCCGGTCAGCCAAACTTCCACTACACCAGCTGCGCTCCGCCTGCACTGACAGTAGACCTGGTTTCAGCTGGTGAGCTTTCAGCACACCTTCGGCGAAGCCTTTTGGCACGAAACTGTCACTATGCCAAGCTGAATCTGTTGACACCCCCCCTTGCTGCGCCGCCACTCCCATCTCAGCACACGTCGGTCTGCCAAACTACCAAACTGAGCGCGCCTCGGGTTGCCCTGCTTGAAACCAGCTCTGCAGGGGGTTTACCTCCCTGCGCCACCCAGCGCTGCACCGGGAAACTAGAGCCCACTGACTCACAGAGTAAACTGTAGATTAAACTCACTCTCACATTCACTCACTCACTCACTCACTCACTCACTCACAGGATCACAGTTAGCTATCGGTTTGCTCCATCTGGATGTGGCGGCTTGCTGCTTCTTACATGGCAGTGTAGCAAAATTACTACTCCCTCCCTCTCTCTCTCTCTCTCTCTCTCTCTCTCACACACACACACACACACACACACACACACACACACACTTGCCAATGCAACAGCTGTGCACGTTCAACTGATGTTACATCAGGAGAACTGATGCACATGCAATGGAAACATGTTCTCTTTTCACAAGAACATTAATAAAAGAAGTGTGAAAATATAAATTTATAAATTTAAAATACAAAAATTAATTGGTTTTGGGAGGAATTGAGCCTTACCTGGTAGGTTGTTGTGGCTTTCCCAGAACATTATTCAATAACTTTGTTTACAACAATACAGCCAGTTAGGATGAATTTAGCTCACATCTAATTAGTTAATATTAACCTCCAATTCAGATAGGCTATGAATTGGTTTCCAGTCATTTTAAAATAACTGTACTAGACTGCAGATAGTTAGGGGCCGGGCAGCCTATAGCTGCCAGGACCCTCTTGTATTCCTGCGTTTTCTTCTTCTTTCTTTCTTTCTTTCTTTCTTTCTTTCTTTCTTTCTTCCAAGGAAGGCCTACTTCCCATGCACGAAAAATCACCAAATTTTGCACAAAGGTCCAGTCCAAGCCCAGAGTGGCTAATCGGGAGGACCGGGATAATTCCCGGTGGGCCGGTCTGATGTTTGGGCCGCGAGGGCCGGTGTTCACTTTTTTTATTTTTTATTTTTTGGGGGCCGGTGTTCAGTCCAGTCATGGCAGTGGGTTGATCACCTATTTTTTTTTTTTTTTTTTTTTTGCAGACGCACCCTGACGTAACACGTCCGTGCACTCGGTCAGTGGTGTTTCATAGATGGAAAGTAGAAAGAGCAAGGGTAGCGCGGAGAAGGCAAGAATTAAAAAGAGGAAAGCTCTGGAAACAGACGCAGCCAAATGTGCTAAAATTGGCGACTTTTTCACTAAAACGAGCTCACGGTTTGAAACAACAAATGAGGACAATGAAACGGGTAAAGCAAGATGTTGAACTTTGCCTGCAAACCACCGTTCAAGTTAATTAAATATCAAGTCAATGAATTGTGTGGTGTTGTGACATATAACCAGTGGCGGTTCTGCCTATGTTGCCGCCCTAGGCGAAATTACTGGCTTGCGCCCTTCCATGTTACTACTCCTACTGCGGCGGCAGTCGGCCGTGGCGCCGGCCGCTCACCTGTTAGATCCGACAGACCTGACCGGGCGGTACAGGCCGGTGCCGCGGCCGGCCCGCCTGATACCGACCGGTGCCGCGGCCGACCCGCCTGATGCAGGCCGGTGTCTTTTTTTATTCAAACAAGATTTTGTCCATATAAAAAGTAGCCTATTTTTCCGAAAAAGCGTCTTGCAAAAGAGGGGTTGTCTTAAAATCAGGGTCGTCTTTTATGCGGGTCAATATGGTAGTCTAGAAAACTAGCGATTGTTTTTTTTTTTGTTTGTTTGTTTGTTTTGTTTTTTTTTTTGAGGACGCACTTTTCTTTCTTTCGTTTTTTTTTTTTTTTTTTTTTTTTTTTTTTGGAGGGCACTCGTTCGCCCCCAAGTAGATTGCGCCCTGGGCGGTTGCCCACATTGCCCATAGCAAAAACCGTCCCTGCATATAACATAACCTTATATAATTTAAATAATAGTATGATGCGACGCCACATAACTGGGAAACTTTGTCTTGTAGCCCCTCAGAGTCAGAAGCAAGATCCAGCACCAAGCACCAGCCATGAGCCCACAAGTCCAGAGTGGGCAGGTAGGATTGCTCATTGAGTGAATATTATTAGAATTAATATAATGAAGAGTATGGTGTAGACCTGCTCTATATGAAAAGTGTCCTGAGATGCTAGATGATTCAGCACTACATTAATGAAACTGACCTGAATTGATCAGAAGGCTTTGTAAAAAGGGAAGATTTGTGCTGAGAATTATGACAATTTCAAAAATGTGATTTGGTGTCAGAAGCAGAGCCAGGAGCCAGTGGTGATGTGGGGATTGCTCCTGTCACTATGGAAGGAACAGGTGAGCCCTTGTAACAGAGTGTGCGAACAAGCAAGCATTAGTTCCAATACAACCACTTTCTATGCTCAAACGATAGTAGTGACCCGTTATATTTTTGGATTTTAATAATAATAGGTCGTGATCTAAAGTGGGCCGGTCTGAGGCATGAAACTCCAGGGCTGAAAATGAGTCCCACTCTGGCCCTGGTCCAGTCCCATGCCAGATAACCTCAGATGCAAACACAAGCCAATAGTCCTGATGGTGGCGCTACAGCAAGCCTCTAAATTTCAATACTTTGAAAATTTGTAATAAATCAACCATATGTGCTACAGCTTTGCAATTTTCATCAAAATGTAGCCCCGATACCGAAGAAACCTTTGTACCCTTTACAATTAAAGTCAGTTTTTCACTTACGGAGCAAATCAGTCATTGTTAAAAACAAATTACCAACATCTCCATGCTGTTTAGATGCAAGATGTATATTTTAAGATTTTTGTCTTGATGACTGATTTTTTTTTACAGTGGTTTGAAATCTGCCTTTCCATGCATAGGCGGCTGCTATCATGTGACTGGCTTAGTCAAATTGTAAATCCTCAAATGAGTTGACATTTGCCAATTAGCTCAGTGTGATAGAAGATGGACCTTGGTCTCAGAGATCGTGAGTTCAAGCCTTAGCTTGATTTATTTATTGTTGCAGCTATAATTCCCATAATAAGCTAGAAGAAGTTTTAAACATATCACTGTGTTGTCACTTGCTAATTAGCTCAGTGAGTTAGAGCATTGTCCTTCATGCCAGAAATTGTGAGTTCAAACCTCAGCTGATGCAAAATGCACATTAGAATGGCATCTTCCAATCCTACACTTGTTGCTCAGAATTGCCTAAAATCGCCCGGCCCCAACCATTGCTGCGCAGCAGCTTTAATTTCATGCATTAACTTTAACTTAACCTTTCTTGTTGCTGAGAGGTGTGCACACTGCGACAGAGAGATCAGCCGAACTGCCAGGTGCTTGTTTTGTCATGACAGAAGTGTAATCACCACAGGTTTTGCCCTGGCAAGGCGAACCATTTGGAAATACTCTGATTTGCCTTGAACCAAAGGCCCTCAAAGGCCCATGCCAGCTCTACTCATTCAGTTTCTCTGACGCTGACCCATGATGGCTCTACATAGAAGTGACACAACAATCAGCTGATCTCTCCACATTTCTTCTGCTGAAAAAACAAATTAACTGCATAAATGTTAAGACTTTTTTTTCAAACTGGTAAAGACACACGGAGGTCTTGAAAGTGTTTTTTTGTTTGTTTGCTTGTTTGTTTGTTTGTTTTTTCTGCCACTTGAAGTGGAAAGTAACAAGCAATGGGATTATGGGCTCAGATTAGTCATCTGACAGCCAAATGCAATGCTGTGCAAATGTTCCAAATTGGATTGTGTTTTATTTTTGAAAGTTATACACAGTGATATATTTAAATGAGCTCACAGATTGTTTTTCATTTTGTATAGATGGACCCACTTACTACATAGTGATGGACTACTGTCAAGGAGGGAGCCTTGCTGAAAAGATCAAAAAGCAGAGGGAACCGTTTGAGGAGGAACAGGTATCCAACATATTCCAGCATATGCATTTATGTAAACACATACCTATATCTAGCTGTTTTAGCTTTTATCCAGAAAGGCTTAAAGTGAGGGTGGTGGCCACTGTCTTAGCTCCACCTGTACAGTCTAATCCAATCCAATCCAGCTGTTCTGCCATAAAGTTTATTTTCTGCTGCCTATAATGCTCAGGTTTTCTTTTTGTCACAGTAATAGAGGTGTTCATCCAATTCTATGTTTGGTATTGAGCTCATAGTTAGTGCTGCTGTTGTCCCGTGTCATTGTTTTTCAGTTTTGGCATTTCACTCTTCCTTTTATGACAGATATTGAACTGGATTGTTCAGATCTGTGTGGCCTTGAAGTACATTCATGATAAACAGCTGCTTCACAAGGACTTGAAGCCAGAGGTACTGTACACATTCACAGTGATGGTCAACTGTATTTCTTCATTTGCATTTGGCATTTTACTGGCATTTAATTACAGGTATGGAAGAAAAAATATACACGTTTAATTTGGTTTTAAATAAGAAATGTTATGTATATGAAAAAAAATATGAAAAAAGTAAAATAATAATACTTAGTTGTTTACTGCTTTATTATTCTTTACTTAAGCATTAATTAACTTGCAAGCCCAAAGTGGATTATTTACCAGTGTTTCATAAACTGGGCATTTCAGACTATGACTTTTCTTTTTTTTCTAGTCGGTCTTCCTCACAGAATTTGGAACAGTGCGCCTGGGTGGATTTGGGAGAGTTGGTGAAAAGTACTGTACCCTGCTAACAGAACTATATTTTAAATATACACTGTGTATCAGAGATACAGTAACTAACAGTTTGTTGTCCTGTTAACGTATTTTTGTTCACACAGTTCAACCTCTCCATCAGCCACCAATTCAAATTCTTCAGACAAAGGAGCTGTAAGTTATTTAGCACCAGAAACTTTCGGTGATTACAACTCAAAAAGGTAAAGAGCTTTGCTTTTGAAATAAAGAATGAAACTAAATTTGTGTCTTCGAGCTGCTGCTTTGGAAAGTTACCAAGCATCATTCTGCTTTGGCTGATTGAGAAATTACTTTTTGTTTCCAATCAATCACATTCACTTATTCCACAACATGTTGTTTATTTGTACATCTCTCATTGTACTATCACTGTACTATCAGTCATCAGTGTCTATGCTAAAATGTTATATTGAACTGATTTACTGACTTGAATGTCTCAACTCTCAACTTTCTAGGCAATATGCCATTTCAGTATTTATCCATTCAGATGTACATTAATCTAACAGCAAATCAAGCTTGATGTTAAAAACTTCATCAAGAACATACAGTGACAATTATTCATTTTTGTAACATTTAATTTTCGATAACTGTCCCAGGACTGGAAAATGTGTCACATTAGATGACTTTAAGGTTTTTGAGACAGTGGAGACTCTTACACTGAAGAGGGGCACAAAATATCCGGATCCATTAGAATAAGAGGAACCAATCAAGCTCATCCCCAAGATACTGTGTGGTTCTTGCCCATCTCTCCCAGAGCGCTACTCACCTGGGTGTTTTGGACATACTGAAATTGATTTAATCTCCTTGATTAATATGTTACTTTGAAACTGCTATTTAAACATTTGTGAAGAAAAGTGAATAAAGAGACTCAGAAGTTCTTGTTTTCCTTTTTTCTGCCATTGATCATAACAGTTACAAAATATGAGGTTTTAATATTATGAACAAATTTGTATCATTATCAAAATAGAACTATTTCCAATTCAAAACAGTGTTGTTTTGGCGATTGTCATACATTCGCTGAATAGATTTATGTCATGCTTGATGTTTTTGACCCTTTGTAATCTTAACACTTTGAAAAAAAAAAGCATTGCTGCTTATCTGAAAATTTGGCCTTCTATATTACTGCAAGGTTGACTTGTAGGTGCTGTACTTCTGACTTCTTAAAAATGTGTTTTTAACCTGCAAGCAGAAACTGAATAACTACAGTGACACAGAGATAATGACACCTGCTTTGTTTGCAGTGACATTTGGTCCATGGGATGCATCCTGTACGAGTTGTGTACTCTGAAGTTAGCAGTAAGTATTTCCCAGTTGTAGGACTCATGGCTCTAGAAGGGACCTAATTTGTCTGTATGTGTGTGTGTGTCTGTGTGTCTGTGTGTGTGTGTGTGTCTGTGTGTGTGTGTGTGTGTCTGTGTGTGTGTGTGTGTGTGTGTGTGTGTGTGTGTGTATTGTTGTCATCCACTTGGTGGTCTGTTTTGACCATCCTTGGTCTTGATGATGTCTTTGTTTTTTTGTCCTTTGTGTACTTTCAGTAATGCTCAGCTTTCCTTCAGTTTTCAGCAGAGACCACAAACAAGCTCATCTCCAAGATACTGAGTGGTTCTTACCTGTCTCTACCAGAGCGCTACTCACCTGAGCTTCGTGGACTTCTGAGTGACATTTTCAGTAAAGACCCTAACTTGAGACCAACAGCCAGAGAGATTCTGGGAAGACCCTTTATGATCAGCTTTCTCTCAACAAAGGTTTGGCATTTTTCATTTTTCATGGCCTAACACACACATCTCACATACTGTACATCCTAGGTACCTAATACACAGCTCCGTCACTCAACTCACAGCTGAAAAAATTAGGCATTTTCCGAAATCTACTTATTCTTTTGTCAACCTTTGTCCATTATCTCTTTCTGTGTTTCTTGGACAGAGCAAAGAAACTGTGAGGGAACTTCAGACCAACTTGGACAAGCTGAGAACTGTGGCAGACGGTTTGGAGCGAGTGCACCAGGGAACCACCATTGGCAGTCTGACAGGGGGAGTGATTGGTGCAGCAGGGGGGATTACATCCATAGTGGGCCTGATTTTGACTCCCTTCACTTTTGGAGCCTCCCTTGTGGTCACTGGGGTTGGTGTAGGGGTGGCAGCAGCTGGTGGGCTCACCGCTGGTGTCTCAAATATCACTAATATAGTTAACCAATCCTCTGATCGTAAAGCTGTCCGAAGGATCATCAAAGAGTTTCAGGAGAAAATTGAAGCTGTGGTCATGTGGGTCCAGGAGATCAGTGAGGGATTAGAGTTGCTCAGTACAATATGTGACTCAACTCTCTTGAAGGGCAGCAGTGCCACTCTAGAAAATGTGACAAGTAGCATCAGGTTGGGGAAAGGTCTTGCTGGCATAACTGAACTGGTCAGATTGATTAAAGTGATAAATGTTGGCAAGATGGCAGCACAGGCAGCCAGGGCAGTTCGTGTAGCAGAGGTAGCGGGAGGTGTGCTCGCTGGTTTATTTGTGGCAGTAGATCTCTTCTTCATTGCCATGGATGCTAAGGAGATCCACAACATCAGACAGGCAAAGGCAGCAGAGGCAGCAATCGCAACAGACCGAGCCTGCTCTGAGACAATGCCTGAGAATGACACCACGGTATTAGAGCCCAAGTCTGACAAAGCTCCACTGGTACCCAATACTGAAAAATCTACAACAGAGCAAAAGGCCCAGCCCACCTCAAAGGCTGATACAGTCAAATCTGAAATCATGAAATTTGTCCTATCAGTCAGGCAGACTGCAGAGGAATTGCAGCAAGTCTTAGATGACCTGGAATTCATTGTCTCAGGTATTCCATCACTACCATCACCAGAAGACTAGAGAGGCCTCCTGCACCTGGCAGATCACAGGTTTCATTTCAGCAATAGCCAGCATGCACCCTGTTGACTCTTTACTGCCTCTGGCTATCCCTGTGCTCTGACACTTTGAGGGAAATATATGCATATCTGATCGTGGGTGCTTATTTGCATTAAAATACATGTTTAAGAAAACAACATTTAAAGATGGATTTAAAGCTACACAAACTGATTTCTGATCAGTAGAGGGTATTGAGAGGTGAAACTCTGTTTGTTCAAGGTCCATCAGTCCTGCATCCACGTACACAGTAGATCACCTATCATTTTTGGGATGGAAATGAGGGCTGCATTTCACAAAGCTCTTGTTGGATTACTTGGATTATTTTGTGTCTGACCTCCAATTTAAAAAAAAAAAAAAAAATGGTAAAGCCTTAAGCAACAAGGTAAGCTCTTTTGAATGAACTTTTTCTGTCACCGCAATGCTGATAGCAGCAGCAGGCACTCATGCGACTGATCTGAAATTTGGATGTTTATCTGCACGATGTGTGGTTTCAGAGACTCTTTGAATGAAGTTGAAGCAGTGAAGGAGTGGTGGGCAGAGGAGAGCCACAGTGATGATAAGGGACATTTTACTGTTAAAAAAAATGCATATAATATTGTTCAATGTAATGTCAAGTCAAGATGCATAATATTAAGTCAAGATGCATATTTCACAATAAATGTCTGAATAATGAACTGAAATGGAACTGTGTTAACCAACAATGTAGTCATTCTTAGTTATCATTTCACAGTGAATCATTATACAGTTAGTACCTTTCTGTAGTTAGCATGTCATGAAGTATATGAGTTTCATGTTTTATATTGGTCAACACTTCATGTATGATCTACATCATTAAAATAATGATTATTCATTTCAGTACATTCAGGCTTGTAGTCCTCTTTATTACAATTTTGCAGTAAAGTACTGGTGAAGAATTAATGGCCTGTCACATTTTTATGACCAAACAAAGATGGAAAATTGTAGCCATGATCAACAGTTGGCTGCAGGTGAAGCCATGGCCCATCCACATTCAGTATCATAGAAGTTAATGCAGAAGTCAGTCAGATAGACGACCATATGCTGCTTATTATCTCTGCATCCATTTAGAAACCCATGCATTCATGCTTTCTCTTCATCAAATCAGATTTAGTGAACACTAGAGAGCAGAGAGCCCATCAGAGTTAGCTACTCACAGTAGTATGTGCTGTGTTGGAGGGTCTGTGCTGTTTTTGGGGGTCTGTGTATGTTAAAATGAAGGCAGTCATGTTTACATTCTCCATAGTGCCCATAGTTGTTGGCATCAGGTGGTGTCCACACCAGTGTTTTTATATATCCCTCACCATGAATCTAGAGGGCTATGGCACATGCACTAGTGCAAGCATTATAAAGTTCTGTCCTGCTGTTTCTGCATGTGGACCACAAAAACAGTACATGGCAGGGTCAAATTCATATAACTTCTACAGATACACTCCTGATCAAAATTTTAAGACCAGTTGAGAAATTGCAAGAATTTACATTTTGCACTGTTGGATTTTAAGAAGGTTCTAAGAAGAGCTTCAAAATGTAAAAAGAAGAAATGGGAGTGAGACAAAAAAAAAAAAAAATTGAGCAAAGCAATTTATTGCAAACAACCATTAAACTGAAATAGGCTGTTCATCAGCTGATCAAAAGTTAAAGACCACAGCCTTTAAAAGCCCAAATCTTGGCAAAAAATGTGGATTCAGTGTCATTTTCTGTCAGGTATCCACACTGTCATGTACGGAAGCGTAGAGCTGCCAGACCAAGAAAATAAAAACCGAGAGGCTCAGTATCACGTAATTACGTAAAAAGTTTATTGTTATAACAATATATTTTCACGTTATAACGTGAAATTATCACGTTATTTCATTATATGATTTTTTTCACGTTATAACGTGAAAATATCACGTTATTTCATGATATGCTTTCACGTTATAACATGAAAGTATCACGTTATTTCGTGATACGACTTTTTCACGTTATAACGTGATAGGTATCACGTTATTTCAAGATAGGAAATTTTCACGTTATAACGTGAAAGTATCACATTATTTCGTGAAACGTGTTTTTGTTTACTGTCTGCTGGGCATCTGTAAATCATGGCTGCTTTACATGATGCCATTAGATCATATTTCATGCTTGGCTTGAGACATGGGGAGATTTTACAGTTATTGGGCTCCGTGGATGACATTCATACATGCGCCGTGTTAGGCGATTTCTCCGTCTCTGTTCAACACCACGGGGGTCGAGAAACTTTAACAAATGCCTCACTGTACTTTGGGTGACAACATATCCAGCTTGGATGCAGTTGAGGTGATGGAGCTTGTATCCATGCAGCCGGCCGTGTCCCTCCAGCTGATCAATGAGGAATGACGCTACCTCAAGAGGATCCGACTCGTTTTTCCTCCGGTATAATCCCATTGTTTTCAAAATTCTTCTCAGGGTACGCATGCTTATATGAATGTCATCCACTGAGCCCAATAACTGTAAAATCTCCCCATGTCTCAAGCCAAGCATGAAATATGATCTAATGGCATCATGTAAAGCAGCCATGATTTACAGATGGCCAGCAGACAGTAAACAAAAACACGTTTCACGAAATAATGTGATACTTTCACGTTATAACGTGAAAATTTCCTATCTTGAAATAACGTGATACCTATCACGTTATAACGTGAAAAAGTCGTATCACGAAATAACGTGATGCTTTCATGTTATAACGTGAAAGCATATCATGAAATAACGTGATATTTTCACGTTATAACGTGAAAAAAATCATATAATGAAATAACGTGATAATTTCACGTTATAACGTGAAAATATATTGTTATAACAATAAACTTTTTACGTAATTACGTGATACTGAGCCTCTCGGTTTTTATTTTCTTGGTCTGGCAGCTCTACGCTTCCGTAGTCATGACCTCCTGATGGCAAAGGCAAAAAAAAGTGCTAAATCTAGATTGCATTCACTGGAGCTAAAGGCCTACTTTGACTGTAGTGATTGGAGTGTTTTTGAAGCTGCAACCACAGATCTCAACAAACTGTCTGACACTGTGACATCATATATCAGCTTTTGTGAGGACGTGTGTACAGTCCAAGACCCTCTGCACATGTATACAACAACACCAAACCCTGGTTCTCCTCAAAACCGAGTCCGCTACATCGGGCCAAGGAGGAGGCCTACAGGAGCAGGCCAGAAACACTCTGACAAAGGAGATCAAAGTAGCTAAGAGGAGTAGAGCTACTCTGAAAGGCTGAAGCACGGCTTTTCAATCAATTGCACATGACAGGAGTCTCTGAGAAAACTCAGAGACTCCTGTCATGTGCCTGTTCCAACTGGAATATTGTGCATGTAAACACCTTAATCAGAAAATGCCCCGTACCGGAATATTCAGTTACGTCTGCTAATGAAAGACTTAAATATCATGGACTATATCGATGGGAGGAAACACAGAAATAGCGTCAGCTTCTTCTTCTTCTGTATTTCCGGCAGACCAGACGCATTACATTAGAGAGTGGAGTACGCTGAAACATGGGAATATGCCAAGTAGGCTAACATGTAAATGGAATATTCCATCACTGTCTGGTTTGGTTCTGCCACCATACAGGACAGGAACAGACTACAAAGGACAATCAGGTCTGCAGAGAGGATTATCGGGACTAACCTCCCCTCCTTTCAGGAAAAGGGCCAGTAGGATCTCTGCAGACCCCTCTCATTTCACTTCCCTTCACTCTATTAATTGTCCCAAAAGGGCAATTTGGTTTGCAGCAAACTTTGAAAGGACAAAAACACATAAAAAACACAGTGCACAAATAGCAGCAAGTGGAAAGTAGCAAGCATCAGCTCACCACAGTAGTACATTTCACAATACAAGGCACCATTCACATTAAAGTGCATAATAGGTACCGGTAAAATAAATAAGTTAAAACGTAACATGAACACCGACAGATAAACTAGGCGGCAGTGTTGCATCTTCGCCCCTTGTGTTTTCTATTTTTTATTTAATTTATGTCAATTGCACTGGTCACTTTCTATTTGCACTGAAAGTTTAAAGTTTACCGGAGTCAAATTCCTTGTATGTGAATGCATTCTTGGCCAACAAAGCTGATTCTGATTCTGATTCTGATTATTACATCAGCCTAGTCTATTGGCATGGAAGTTAAGAGTTGTATGAGTAATCAGCAGATGTCATATAATTAACTGTTACCATATTATAAGAAACCTGCAGAGTACTCATACAGGTTTCATGTAATATGGTAATAGTTCATATTACCATTTCATATAATGATCTATTATCATGTTATCTAATAGCAGAACTAATAATATGCAGTAGAATAAGATCATATTGTGAACACCACAAATTGTGACAGCCTTGGCCTGTCATCTGATGCTTAAATCCAAAATGCGTTGGCTCACCAACAGTGTAAATGATAAACATATGCCTTTGTTTAGCATAACTGCATTTTGACCCACTGGCCAACCTTTGGTCCTGAATGTAGGCTTTGGTTGACAAGAGGGATAGTATTTAAACAACTGAAATATAACCAAAACAGTTTTAGTTAATAAAAGACAATGGGAGGGGCATAATTGGAACCCTCTGTGGTTGTTAAACTGTGGGCTGCAGGAGGCTCACACAGAGACTGTGAGGCAGGACAACATAATCTAACATTATTTGGTTTAACTATGGCCTGGTTTTGCACACAATACAGAATTCTGAGATTTATACACTTTTTCTCATCCTTTTTCAGCATTATTTTATTAGCATCCTTGAACAGCTGCTCTTGCAGAGGGAAATGATTTTACCACATTTTTGAATATTTATCTGAAACTACTAAAACATCATCAGCAGTTATTAGGAATAATTATTTTGCAGCTATTAATAAATTAACATCTATCATAATTATAGCTTATTGTAAAGAATATCTGATGGCCAAAACCAGTAGTTTTGGGAAAATGTTCTTGTAGCACAATAAACATCTTTGTTATTGTGTTATTCCTTGGAAAAACAGAATGAACCCAACACTTCATTTGAAAATGTCAAACATTTGTTTTATCACACATTTAACACGCAGGTTACCTGATTATTTACACTCCAGCCTAAGAAAGAGAGCATGTCTGTATGAACTGTACAGACCTCTATGAACTGAATGAAGGAGCATGTAAAGGATTGCTGTCAAAGAAAAGATGTTGATTCAATAATTATTGAACTAAAACAATACCTCTGTTAGCCAGGAGAGGGAAACCTCACTCTACCAAATACTGACTGTGAGTCCACCAGGTTTATTCAAAGCCACAGAGACACAGTCATTACACAGACAACGCTGAGAAATACAGTATGTCTTCAGTGAAAAACATTCAGCCTTTTATCAACATCACTAACAAGTCTCATATATTTATTAAAAAGGACCTAAATTCTACAGTGCATGATTTCGAAATGGGATCAGAATTAGTTGCAATGCCAATATGTCAGCACAGTCTCATTTTATATCCACACATTGTGCTTTAGAGTATACATGCTCTTAAAACTAAAAAATATTTAGGATGTTGTTTTATATGTAATTCAGCTCAGATCTACACAGCCTCTGTAAACACTGAAGAGTTGATCTCCTCACCACCGACATGATCCCTCTGTCTCCCCTGATGCTCCACCATGCTGATATTCATGTAGTTCACATCCTGGTCATCTTCACTGTCTGTGGAGAGGAGGGAGGGATATCAGTCAGTGACCTGATACACTGGATTATTGTCAGTTTGACATGATTACAGATGCCCAGTGATGACCAGTGAATTCATGTATTCAATATCAATTCTCAAAGCACTGTGAATGCAGTGATGAGCAAAAGTTTTATTTTGGACCTTGAACTTTCTTGTTTGTCTTTGTCATTGGAGCACAGTGGGCTCTCACCACGAGGACCAACAGAAATAGCACTGCTGCCAAAGAAGCAGCTATGCGCAGGATAATCCCTGTTCCTGTGACAACACACAGAAATGTGTTTACAAGGAGAAAAAAAAGATGAAAACAAATTGACAATAACAAAAACAATGCAGCAAAATTAATCAGCACTTACTAATGTATGTACTAATGTGACGCCTGCATTGGTGACAGTTTGATTGGAGGGTAAGGCATGAGTGGAGGGTCTACAGGACACTACGGTGCCAGTCTCCTTACCCAGAGTGCTGATCTCAGGGGGTTCAGCTGTTGTTGGTGTCATAATACACTCAGGTGTATCAGTCTCAAGCAGCCACTGTGATATGTGTGTCCCATTGGTTAGGGTGCAGTTAATGAAGATGACTCCTGTAAGAGAGCATAGCAACCGTGTGGTTGTATGTACACACTCACATCACTTTGCACATGGACACAGTCTTTGCAGTGTAGCTTCTTTGAGTCATGAGGTGCAAGTCATTATGTGGAAGTGTGTTTTTGTCATGACACTGGTGTCTTTGTACTGTTTCATATTATTCAAATCATGAAATACACACAATATACAACATAATAACTCGTCAACTAGTGTATTTTTTTGTAATTTAATGAAATTATATATCTGACACTTTATACTGAATTATATTAATCAAATATTATATTGTTGATAGTCTTATTTGGGACACTGAGTCACTGTTTGAGTTTTCCCATCAGCCCAAACTGAGACGACATGACTTTTACTTTGTGCTGGAAACTGACAAGCGGCTATGAAAGACTGGAAAATGTGACTTCCCATTCTTATAGTTTCAGTTCTTAAAATTATTTATTTACCTTGAATGGACAAGATTAGTTTTCGCTCTTCTGTTATCCTTCCATAAAAATCAGCGATTGACAGGGTGTATTCAGCATCGTCAGTCCTGCTGATGTTGCTTATCCTAAATGTTCCATTACTGGGAGTAAAGGAGGATCTGCTTTCTAACTCGTTATGCAAAACCACATTCTTCATCCCAGTGAGAAGTGCAATCTTTTCATTTTTGAGCCATTGGTATCTAAATTGGTCTGATGCTGAAGTCATGAGTTGGAGAACCACGGTTCCTCCCAGAGCTGCGTAACACTGAGCTCCATCCTCTCTGCCGTCACAGAAGGTTTCCACACCTGGAAATGTTGAAAAACACCATGAAAAAGAAATGAAATATCATGACCTTCACCTGTTTAGTGCAATAATCGCAGCAACAATATGAATGACCACTCCAAGATCTAAAGCATATGCACATATTAATACATTGAATATGAAACACTGTATTTGGGTATTTTGTTGATAACAGGTTTCACTCTCAAACCAAAGTAAGCAGCACAGCCACAGACCCTGTGATTTTAATAGAGTTAAATTAAATATTCATTGTCATTACTATCATTGTTGTCAGCATACAATTTGTTAATTTATTAGCATCATTATTATTATAGTATTAAAGTGAGAATGTTTTTCTTTCCTCACTTAAAGTCACTGTCAAGAGCTCCATTGTGTAGTGGATTGTGTGTGCGATACCTCTGTGGAAGTGATCACACTGATTTCTGCACCATTACTAACAAACTGAAGCTCATTAAGCTTCAACACACATCATTGAGGACAAAGTCAAACTGTTCTGTCCTCATTCGTTTATATGAATTACTGCTTCAACATTTTATCACGCAATATAAAATTCAAAATATCACTATGTGGAGAATAGTGACCCATCTCACCATGAGAGACTCCCAGCAGCAGCATCAACAGTCCAACCACAGCCTCCATGTGTCCTCACTGTTCAGCCTCAGTTCAGCCACTCAGCCCTTTCAGATAAACTCCTGTTTCACACCATGCCCAACCTGCACATTTTACACTGACAGCACTGACAAGTCCTCTGCTTCTTAGTCGCTGTTTCTGAGAATGAGTTTGGAAGTGACAAAACCACAGGAAATCATGTGCCATCGGAGATAAACATAGGCTTCCATGAAAAAAAAACAACTTATTGCATAATAGTAGTGAAGACTTTGAAGGAATTTACTAAAAGATACTAAGTGCATTGTTTGGTAAACTGCCAGTTACCATCGTATTGACCTGTGTGATTGCAGTGAATAATTTCCAGTGAGAAACACAGAGGCGTACAGAGGACTGTGAAAGAGTTTCATAACATAATGCGGCAACACCACTGGTTGTGATCCATGGAGAGGAAGTGAAGTGAAAATGATGAGTTATGGCATTGACTAACAGCCAGAAAAGTGTTTTTGCAGAACATTAAGATGTCACAGTGAAGATGACCCTTTACTTTTTGGATTTAAAATGTTATGACTTCGTGGTGTGAAACTTTGCCATGTGCCAGTGTATGAATTCTTGAGTCACGGCCAGTAATGTGTTGCTTGTTTTTTGTTTTCTGATTTTTTTTGTTTGTTTGTTTTGTTTGTTTTGTTTTTTGTCATTGTGACCTTGACCTTTGACCTCCAGAATCTAATCAGTTAATCTTTGAGTCCAAGCGGATGTTTGTGTCAAATTTGAAGAAATTTCCCTCAGGGCATTCCTGAGATATTGTGTCCAGCAGAATGGGGCGTCCACACAGACGGGCAGATGATGCTGCCCACCACGGAATAAAAAACAAGCAAGAGTGGCTCTGTACATTTACAGTTTGTGCTCTTGACACCACTAGTGGTCACAGATGGCTCAATGCAAGTTTAAACCCCAGCAGTATTATATATTGATATATTGACAATGCAATTATCGGGTCCTTTTTCCACTTTGAGAATATATGTTTTTTTTTGTTTGTTTGTTTGTTTTGTTTTGTTTTTGTTTTTTTTACCAGTGCTGAATTTTCTGGCATTTCTTTTGACCGGATTTAACTTTATTTTACGGTGCTGAGCTCATTTCCTGTTGTCATGGTTTAAAAAAAAAAAAAAAAACATCTTTTGGTACATGATATACATCTTTGGGCGGAGTAAGAAATTCATCTGTCAGCAACAATAATGATTTCTTTTTTGGTGAAGCTCAAAAAATGCAGCTGACATAGATTTAAACAGTTAACAATGTGTCAGGACAAAGTGACAAAACAAAGACAGAAGGAAACTAAAACAAGTACAGGGCACACAGACAAAACTCTAGCAGGACATTAAACTTATGGATCCTACAAAGCCCGGCGTAAGAAGTACCATGTATTTATTACAAAGTATGCAAAACTCTGCAGTGCATCATTTCAAAATGGGATCAAAAAATTTTGCTGTGGTGCCAGTATTCAATATAATCTCATTTTATATTCACACAGTTCTCAACCTGGGGTCCATTCAGTCTTTACTGTCTTTACATTTCCTGTGTTGTTTTATATGTAATTCAGCTCAGTAATGAGGGAAATATTACACACTGTAAACAGAACATTGTTAATACATTAACAATACATTCTCCCATTTAAACAAATGCCTTGTATTATTTTTTTTATCCTTCTGTTATCCTGTTTATTCATTCACCACTCACTGTGGAACGATGAGCATATACACAAGGTTTATGGCTATAATGTCAGACTGTGCAAAACCACAGCATGACATTATATTCTATTCACAGCACCATGCCATAGCTCAAGCTGCTGCAATGTTAGCTACGTCTTGCAGTGCAGCTGGCCTTGCAACAGATGATGGGTATAAGTATTAAAACAAGAGGTTTCTAGAGACACAGGCAGAATAAAGCAGGCTTCTGGCAGTCATTACAGCCATTAGCATTAAAACCTATGGAGACTTTCTTTCCCGATATGGGAAAATAAACTAGGCTAGCATGTTTATATAGACAGGAAACAATATATTAAATGGGAGTGAAAGCAACCATAAACAGCAAACCACAAAGCTTCTGTAGCAAAGAGATATATGTTGCAAAAGTTTATTATATCCAAAATGACAGCTAAACTGAAAGTTTAAAATGTTAATAAAAACTTTATGTGATTTAACCATGACATCACCCAGCTAATGCACCCTGAAGCCAAACATAGCCTCCTTATCTCCTCACAAGGCAACACTGAGGACAAGACCATGAGACTGCTGTGTTGTGGGTGGTGGTTTGGGTCCGCAGCTCACTTCAGGATCCACACTTTAGTCAATGACAGAGGCAGGGTGTTATCCACAATTACTTAACCAGGGCTGCATGTGAAACGAGAAAAAATTAAATTAATTTAGCAGTCTTTGAATCGTTCTGGCCAATGCATCATATTTAAGGGTACTGATGCTATAACTTCCATTATCTACAAATCATCAACAAAGTTCTAGCAGGCATAATAAAGCAAAACTAGAGTTTATTTCACTCTGTAACCTGTGTGGTCTCACCTGTTTGCTATGACCTGTGATGCCTCACTGCTCTGCATATGCAGCAAATTACCATAATCACTGTCACTAGAAGGCCCCCCACCACTAATGCTGTGACCAAGATGGGCCAAAGGTTATCTGTAGAGAAGAGAACACATCAGCAGATCATACACATTTTGTACATCCGGAAACATGTCCAGCTCCCGACTGCGGTTATGGTTTCCTATTGGACTCAAACATAACCAGCAACAGCCACAAAGTGCATGCTTGAACATATATGTGTGGTTGACCAGTTTTTTTCATTATACAGATTTATGTACCTCTAAGGTTAAATACAAAGTCAGAAAATATATCTATATTTTTAACAAAACCTTGAAAGTGAAGTTTATGTTGCAATGCAGGATTCAGCAATTAAGTAGTACCTAAATTGAGGAAGCACTTCTTTGGTGTTTCATCTGTATGTACTCTTGAGGTTAGAAACAAGAACCAGCCATAAAAATATAACCAACAGGGGGCCTGCTTGGATTGCTACATGCTGAGCGCACTGTAGGCTGTAGCCAGGGGCGCCGTATATGGGGGAAAAGTTAGGACAATTCCAAGGGCCCTTGCCTGACAGGGGCCCCAAAAAATAGGTAAAAACTAATATAAAAATATGAAACCATCAACTAGTAAATACATATATATAGTTTTTTTTTCATGGGGCCCAAAATTCCTGGCGGCGCCCGTGGCTGTAGCTCTATGGCTGGGTCGTCAAACCACGTACCATGAAGGGCCAAGGGGCTGCAGGTTTTCATTCCAGCCAAAAACTCCACCAGGTGATTTCACTGATCACCTCACCTTCAAGCAGAGAGGAGGAACCAATCGGTGAAATTACCTGGGGGAGTTTCTGGTTGGAATGAAAACCTGCAGCCTCACATGGTTGGACACCCCTGATGTGTGTTGAGAATCAATCACCAGGGCTGGAGAGACGACTGTTTTAAGCACTCAACGAGACTGTGTCAGAACTCAAAGCTCATATGAAGGGTAAAAAGTCGAACTATCTACAGTATGTCTGTACAAACCCCTCACACTATGAGCTGTAGTGATTAAAGTTTCTGAATTTTGCTGAAATCACCGCCCAATCACAGCTGATTCACATTCCTCTTTAATAGCAGGCCCGTCCCAGGAAATAGGCCTCATATTTAAAAGTACCAATTAGTTTGCGACCACTAGGGGTAATTTGTTCCTCCAGCAAGTTAGCATGGGGCATAATTACACAATATATTACACATGCTGATGTAAACAATGCAACTTTCAAAATATTCCAAAATAAGGTTCTACTACACTTTAACAAGCCTGCAATATGCATTATATATATTTTTTGTCTTCCATGATGACTGCATTTATGAGGAATTTTATTGCATTGAAATATAAAAAAGTAGGTTGGGAGGTGAGGATTCCTCCAGATGACACTTGCCTTGAACTTCTTGAACAACCAGCTTGACAGTTTTGGTCTCCACAAGCACGCCATTTTCATCAAAGACTTCCACAGTGTATTGACCCGAATCAGTCTCCTCCACTTTCCTGAGCTTTAGCGTCCCGTTGTTGATGAAGAATTCAGTTCTGTTTTTCAAATCCGCCTCTATCACCACCTTTCCTTTCTTCAGAGTGAACACGTTTGAGGGTCCACTGGGGAGCTGCTTCTTACACCGCAGCTGATGACCACTGGCATTGGCCATCACTTGGATATAGACAGAGTCACCGAGGTGAACGGAGCATGTAGAAGTGTTCTGGGTGGCATTACAGTGCGTCTCAGCAGCTGGAAGGACAGCTGGGAAACCTGGATTGAAAGAGAAAAACACAGATATGGTGTTTTCTATCAACTGGTAAAGCATGTCACTAGTAGTCTTCAGACATGACTAACAAAATATTCCTGGGTGGCTTAGTTTTCAAAATATGATGTTAGTTAGAGGTCACTGATTGCAGCCTAACATCCACAAGTATACTTAGCTGCATAATCAGATTATTCTTCATGCATTACTTTGCCACCAAACTAACATGATTCTTCCCCTTCAGCCAGGTTTCTAAATAATCCATTCAGTAAATGCTTACTTTTATGCACAGCAGCTGTAGTCTGGTTACAATGCATGTACATAATGTCTACAAGTATAAAGATAAAAACTCTGAAAAAGCACAGCATCGTACCTTGAGTTACTCCAGCTAACATCACCAGGAACACAGACAGTTGTTTCATCTCGTCTCACTAAGAGCAAGGTTTTGCACTGAAAGGAGTGCCAAGAGATTACAGAGATATGCTAAAAGAAGCAAAATAAAAACGTTGATGAAAAACCTTAGCACATGGTTTCAGTTGGACAAGTGGTGAATGGGAGGTGGTACGAAGGCAGGAAATTGAGTGAACTGTTTCTGTTCTCGTTACAGAGACTCTGCGGGCATGTTGTTATGCGCTGATCTTGAGAAACACCTACAGTATATTGAGAAATGTCCCATTATCACTCTGTGCTGAAATCATGTATGTGCAGTAAACAATAGAATCCCTTCTATGTGTGAGTTGACATGATGTGTTGAATTCATTTGCACATTGTCCTCTGTGTATGGCAATTTCAATGCACTACATGAAACAACTGAGAAAAACCACCTAAGAGCATTAACAGTCACTGGGTGGTGTTGCAAAGTTTCACTATCGCCCACAGACTGTTTAGACTCCTTAATTTTCACTTTGACTTGTCAGAGAGCACTTCTACTTTTTGATCTGCAGCACAACACGGAAGTGGCAATGCAAAGCATGCACAACTGAAGGTGTCAGCAGGAGGGCAAATACCACAAATCTTTGAACAAATCAAATAGCATCCAATAAGGAGATTTTTAACTTACATCTAAGGATCCCTCAGTGCACCATACCAATTTAAAAAAAAAAAAAAAAAAAATCATAATTTGTTATTGTCACTCAATATTTATGTCTGACAGGTATTAATGCAAAAGCACCAATTAAAGTGAACAAGCTAACCCTGATTTTAAACTAAACTTTACAGGCAAAATGCTCCACATAAATTTCTGCTTTTCAACAATTGCAACCAAATGTTTCCCAGGTTTTATTGTGGGTTAAAGATTGCATTGACTGCTAATGTTTGGAGGATGTATCAAACATTTCTGCACTACCCTGGGCATTGCTGGTGCCTGGGAAAGAGAGAAGGGGAAAAATAAAACATAAAGACCACAAAGAAAAAGGAGAAGGACACATGAGAAAACCAAGATTATGAGGCTGAAGCTAAAAGGACAGCTTAGCCATATCATGCAAGAGGAACTGCAATCATGGCAGTGGGTTCAGAGCAACAAGGTCACTTATGTGATCTGCACAACTGCATACATGGCAGTTCGAAAAATGAGCAAAAAGGAGATTTGTGTATATGATTAGTGGTGTATCGTAAATATTACAGTACTTTATTTAATCCCTATTTCACTCACAAAAGGCAAAATGCACTAACTGAACTTTAATTTGCCATAACGTTTGGTGTATTCTGCGTTGACATGGGAGGAAACAACGATATCACTTTTTTTCTCAGGTGGGTCAGAAACAAACTGCTCAGCCAGGTTGGTCATAGGTAGCTAATTTACATTTACATACTTTACATCTAAAGGCCAGTGGCTGTAGTTTTTAAATACTCAAAATCATAAGATATTACCACATTGATTTTTAGTTTGACTGGGTATTTTTAAGGAACTCCATATTAATAACTAAGGTGCCCACAGGGAGGAGTTCCAACACCATTAAAGGGAAAACTGTGATGAGAGGTCAGTTTCTCATCTGAGAAAGAGTCAGTGAGTGAGTTTGTTGGCCAGTCAGTCCGTATAATTGATAAACCACACAGTATGAGGGAGGACTGGCCATCGTCTTCGATATCACTATCATTAGCAGATTGATAACTTGGCAGGTGGCAAATCTATGACGACAAGTCCTACCAATCTGCATAATCCAACACATGCATAGTCCAGTGCCTCAGTGAAGATATTCCTAAGAGGTAAACTGGTTATCACAAACTCTTTAGCTGTGTCTTAACAGCATCTTTTTCAGTTGTCCTTTTCCCCATATGGACATTTGTATTTTTGCAGTTTAATAGTGAGTGGAACATGTAATATTGGCAGATTATCATGTAATGTATGTGGTATATAATTAAACAGACTGTGTGATTAAAAAAAGAAGAATAGAATTTACATTTGCATTGACTGGTTTAACTAAAGGGACCCACCTTTCCACTGTTCTTCCCGGTGGTAAGATTTCCATTCCCTTGCCTAATCCCTTTTGACAGTAATAATCTTGTAATGAGTTCTTATTAGAGACTGGTGACATTTCTAAATATGCTCTGCTTTCAGCACATACCCTTAAGCTCACTTTTACTCCTGGGTTCTTAAATACTTCAAAAGCTTGTGCATGGCAATGTGTTTCGACCACCACAAGTGATGGAAGAAAATGGAGGATAACCTCTCCTTTCATGTAAAGGGCAGGGTGGGAGACATGAATCAGCGCACTCCTTTTGAATTTCTAGATCTACAGTTGTAGGCTCCGCAAATATCCTATTTGGCAATTAATTCTGTTGGATGCCAACTCCAAAAGGGCAATTGGCTTAAACAAACCCACAGCTGCAAATGAATACAGTAATTACTTCCATCTGAAAGATGCTTTTGAGACTCTGTTGAGTGAGCAGACATTAACTGGTGTCTGAAAGAAAGAGGAGACTAGAAATGATACATAACTTTGACACTGTGAGAGGTAGTCATCATTTATATTCATTTTAGTTTCAGGCAGTTGCAGCAGATAGATTTCTCTTTGTCACAAATATACAATGACTTTGACTTTTCAAAATAGACCTATGCAATTTGCTACCAAAACACATTTGTTTACACACTGGCAACAATCCATAAGATGGCATCAATTTTGTCAACAACTGAGTAATGAATGCCCACCAGCATTTTGTTTGAAAACAGATTTGCATTTTGATAATACATGGCTCAATTAATTCCTCATTGCTTCCCACTGGTCTTGTTCCATTAAATCATTAATATTCTGCATGCAGTACGAGCTACTGTACAACACAGTATTCATATCATTCTTAAAGTAGCTCATTTGCTCAATCTGATAAAAGAAAAACACCTTCAAAAAGTTCTGTAGAATAACAGAAACACAGTATAAATAATGTCTTTCAGATATGTCTGCTCAATAATTTCTTCAGTGTTTTTGTTGTGTCTTATTCTAGATCCTATTGGACATGATCCTAGTATTGAGTCTCCTAAAGAAAGATCTAGTTTTGGAGAGCTTAAACTTTTTCTTCCTGTCCTTGGTCTTTTTGGGGTAGACTCCATCCCAGTTGTCCTCCTCCCCGTCTCCCACCCACGGTACCCATGCCCCTCCGTTCAGGTCTGGGTGGGCCCGCTGGTCTTCTGACGGGTACCGCACTGGCACTGCAGTGCGGTTGTAGTACACCAGTCTTGCCAGCAGCTCTTTGACAACATCAGGTCTTTGCTCAGCCAAGTCAAAACGTTCGTAGGGGTCCCCAGAGATGTTGAAGAGCCACACAGACTTCTTGGGCTCAACATGGCGCTCCAGGTTCCACCAGCCACCTGGGAAACCGGGAAGCATCTGTGGAGGAGTCCAGTCTCCATAGCCGGGGTCTCCCGTCAGCAGTTTCCAGTCTCCAGCTCGTATCGAGGCCTGGATGGCTGTGTTCCAGATGCCATATCCCCTCTGCAGGGAGCCACTGCGAGCTGGGTTGTAGAGCGGGTCAATGTTGTGAAGGATCTCCAACCGTGGCGACTCCTTACCCTCGCTGATTGCCCCCCAAACATCATAACCATCCACCCCCTCTGTCAGAGATGCATTGCCACCTGCTAGTCCCACCAGTGTGGGGTACCAGTCCGTGATGTGCACTAGGGCTTTACTAACCCTCCTCTTCCTCCTCAACAGAGGGCTGTGGACAAACCCAAGACCCCTAACGCCACCCTCCCAGTAGGTGCCCTTGCGTCCTCTCAGCGGCCAGTTACTGCCACCAGACAAAGGCTGGCCGCCATTATCAGTGGAGAAGATGATGATGCTGTTCTGGTAGTAACCATACTTGCGGAGGGCATAGGTTACGTTTCGCACCGCCTCATCTACCGCTGAGACCATAGCAGCATACTTCCTGCGCGCCACGTTGCCCAGCCCACGGTACGGGTAGATGTACTCCCGTGGGGACTGCAGGGGTGTGTGTACCGCCTGGAAGGAAAGGAAGATGAACAGCGGCTGGGCATGAGGGTCATGGCTTGCCAGGATCTTGCGGACCCTTTGAGTGTACAGATGGGTGGAGTATTTGCCCGCCTGACCCCAAGCCACTGTTTCCCCCTCATGGAGGTCAAACCCGCACACTCCGGGTCCATCACAGGAATCATAGGTGTAGTAGTTCACGCTGCCCGTTAAGGAACCGAAGTAGGTGTCAAAGCCACGGCGAGTAGGCAGGCACTCTTTCTTGTAGAAGCCCAGGTGCCACTTGCCTACCATGTGGGTGGAGTATCCAAGCTCCTGCAGTCTCTGGGGAAGGGTGACCTGGTCGAACGGAAGGCAGTTGGGCTGGCGGGGCCGGATAATAGAGTGCTGCAGGCCCGTATGAATTTGGTACCTACAGAAATGATTATGATTGGAATAAAGTTAGAGGGAACAAGCGTGTGTGTGGTGTCTTATAAGTGGTTAAAATGAATCTTTGATGGAATGGCTAAACAATGTGGAAAGATGACAGACAGTAGGATGAAAAGAAAAGTAAAAAGAGAGAGGGAGAGAGATGTTTGTGCTTTTTCCCATAAATTCAGAATCTCAAGGTGAAGACAGGCAGGTAAAGCATCCATTCAAACATTTGAAAAGTGTGTTTCCGAATGAATAACTGAGAGGAAGAGGCAATGCCGCCCACAAAGCAATCTTAAATCTCACGACGGGGTGTTTACCTGCCGGTTATGAGTTGACTGCGGGACGGGGTGCAGATGGGCTGGAGGTAATAATTCTCCAGCTTCACTCCATCCGCGGCAAGTTTATCCAGTGTCGGTGTCTTAATGTCAGAGTTGTGATAGCCGATATCGTTGAATCCCTGGTCGTCTGTCATGATGAATATGATGTGAGGAGGATGCGGTACCGGCGACCTGTCTCCGAAGCCCTGGACGGACTCGTTCTCCACCTGATTCGGGCTCATCCAGTCCCAGGTGAGGTAACCGAGGCTGAGCAGGCTCATAACGGAGAAACCTGTTAGAGCTGGCGTTGCCATTGTTCATGTGTCACTTGATGTTTGTTAAGATGTTCAAAATATTGTCATGAACTCATTGTAAAATAGAGTCCGGAATGAAAAACATCACGCAAATTGCTGTTATGGCGATGGATGAGCAAAACTTTTGACGCAAATGTCTCGGGCAGTTTCGCTTTGCGCGCTTGAATGGCAAGGTGTCCGGATAATTCAGAGAAATATCACCTCCATCCTTGTTGCCGACGTCTCCAAAATGCTCCACACGCCTTTGAAAACATTTCACTCTCCCCAGTGGTCTTATTAACCCCGCCCGTTTGCTTTGCCTTGGCTCATTGAAATAAGAAGCCAAACTTCAGGAGCCCTTCTCCACCCCCACCCATCATATCACAAATGACCACAATACCTCTGTTATTCTCAGCGGAAACTCAAGGGGTGTCTGTGGAACTCAATAGTAAGGGTACAATGACTCTGTGACAGGCAATTTTTGATCTCCTGTGGTTCATTTAATTATCATTTTCATAATCATTTATTTTGTTCATTCTGGTGCATACAAAGAACAAAAGAACATGCATTCTTATACCAAAACCCAGTGTTAAAATCCAAATATAGCCTCATAGCCTCACATCACTTCATATGCACTACTCTGCTTTCATGGCATTTTGTGGTAATTTAATTTCAGTGAACCATACTGCCAACTTTATAGATTGCTAGAAAGCAGGAAAACATTTTCATACCCATCTGACCTGGTTTTGCTCTACAGGCAGACCCCATGCTCAGAAAAACATGGTGTTTGGGGGAGATTTGAGTCGTGGGGCGGCCGTGGGGCCCAACAGACACAATCACAGACACTGTTCCCCACTCCGCTCCACTGGGCTCACAGACCCTCTTTCATTATCCCTGCTGTTTTACGAGCAGTGCAGACCTGAGGAAAGAGCGAGGGCAGACTCTCACATCCACAGCGCATGCAGGGCCCATCGATAACATCTCCAACCAGGCGCCAAAGAGCCACTTACAAATCACAGAGACCCCACAGATAAACGGGAAAGGACCATGGAGAGCCTCAGATGCAGCTCCATAGCTTTTTATTTATAGACCCTCTTGACATTGTAAATTTACTTTCACTGGGAATCAGCCAACCACATGGCTGTATCCATTCACTTCACTCATATACAATCACTTGCTGAAAAGTCTTTAAGAAGATGTGGAGAAAAAAAAAATCTTTAGTTAAACTGAATTATTAATTATTATTAATTTGCTTCATTAAATCTACTTCTAGAAACAAAGGAGATGCTGATAAAAGGAGGTAGACAACTTAGTGAAAGGTTAAGCTTTAAGATTATTTATTTGCATTTCACTAAAGGGGCTATAACTAGAGCTGATTTTTTGGCAAAGACCTCATAGTTAAAATAAATAAATATAACAATACGCAGGTCACAATATGATTTGCAATGCTATACAGATTTGATTGAAAATGTATAAATAGAGCTTAAAATACAATCAACTGCATAACAGCTGGGTAGGCTAATAAAACATACAACACATATGATTAATTAGCTGACTCAGAACAGTATTCAAATTTATTAAACTACCCATGACATCATATGGAAATGTATTTCATAAATGATATGTAGGGATAATCAATACGGTATTGGAAAAAAATAATAATATTACAGTACACAGCTGTATGGATTTGTTTGCGCTGTAATAAATATAATTCATATCAGGAAAGTGTCCCTGATATTTCCCAGTATGTTGACACATACAAATGCAAACTTAGTATGTTGCATTTTGATTTTCACTTTGATGGCTTTTACAGCTGAATAACTCTGGGTTGGAGAGGCGAAACATGGCCTGCATGCAGAAATGAGATCTGGTAAAGTCAGGAGGAGGGCAGTGCACTCCTGTGTAAAACATCACACCTTCCAGATGTTGATAGTGCTTACAGAGGCGTGTGGGCATGGAGGTCGCTGCTCTGCCAAAGGAAGTCTGAGACCCCTTAAAGGGCATGAAGCTGTGGCCGGGGATGTTTGCTCAGCAGCAAACGCAGGTTTCTTTGGAGTTGGAGCGGTGCCGGTCAGAGCGGCTGAGTTTAAGGCAGGTCAAGACCGGAAAAGAAAGCGGCGAAAAAGGAATGAGGTGCACCTGAAGTTTTACACCCTCATGTTTATTTATGTAGTTTTCCTAGAGGGAGCGGCTTGGGCAGCCGATGGGGTGAAGGTCTTGCAAAAATCCCACCAAAAACCAAAGGGCTCTTATGCAATCCCACTGAGGGATCAGCAAACAGGACAAGGACATCACCTCTAATCTGGCTACGGGAGCGGTGCCAGGAAAGTACTGGTCTCCAGGTCTTGGAGCCACACTTATGAGATATGACTCATCTGTTTTCTGTCGGTCAGAGGTGTAGCTGTGGAACACGCAGGCAGCTCACCAAGTCAACAACAATACTATCCAGAACCAACATCACAACCCAAACATACACACATATAAAGACACACTCTGACACATACAAATGCAAACTTACACACACAAAAACGCCCAGAAAAGTTAAACACACATACATGCACTTCACATTCTCTGGATGAAACGAAAGATCAGATCAAAGGCTTGATACCACAGGCATACATTACAACTGCACTCACTAATAAAATTATAAAATGACACATCTCCTAAATATTGCCAGAATTCAACCGTAAACCAAAAATTGGTTTGATGACAGTATTTACGGAAACAAATAGCTAACAATCCAGCATGAGCAGAGCTGTCAGTGACCCTAAAACCAGGTATGAATAAACATCATACTTGGTTTCTGGTTATTTTCACAGCTATTTGTTTGTCGTAATTTATCTTGGGGTGCTGACACAATGTCAAAAAGAGGTAAACATGCAGAAACATGGAGCTTTATTAGCATTTGTGCAAACCGCAGCTGTCTAGTCCCAGAAATAGCATGACTCGAATATAGCAAGAGGTGGTCATGTCAAGTATGCTGTGTTTAAGAGAGTCATGCTGCTTTAATTGACTAGGCTCAGTGAGTTGTCTTTGACCTGCATGTGACTCAGTGGAAATTAAGGTATAAGTCAGGTTGTACATCACATTCTCCGACTCTTACTACACTGCTCTTTTTAGTTTTTCTTCGTTGCATACTGTCCTCTGTGTGATAAACGTATTCAGAGCATTTTCCTTATGACTAAAGTGTACACTGACCTATGCTGGGAAGCCGGTCGGTCTGTCATCATTGCTACATAAAGACAGAGGATGTGGGAGCTACGACTTTGAGAAAAGCTCTGTTAATTTTTTATTTATTTGTCATAAACCTGGTGTGGTTTTGATTGTTTTCTGTGCTTTAGCTACCCAATTTCTTCCGGATGTGAGCAGAACCTCTTATAGCTCCATAAAGCTTAACAACACTGAAGCTTTTTTCTTCTTCTTTATTAAAAGTAGACATAAAAGCGCGATTAAAAACCCAGTTTCACACAGCGGGAGCTCATAAATGCAAACTAAAGGGACCCGTACATAAAGCTGGCACTAATGCCATTCATGCATCTCCATTGAACCGAACAAACATCTGCACTGACCTTTCACCTTTCTCTCCACCCAAACACACATCGACCTTCCCACTGTCAGAACCAAATCAAAAGCTGTATAACCTCATGTTTAATTTTCCAATATGAGTTTGTTGACCGAGGTTTAATTGACTCACTCATCAGTTTACTGTAACATATGTTCACAGTGACTACTCATTTTTACATCTCTTTCCAGCCAAGTTCAAGGTTTTGCTCCGCTGCTCTATCCAAAAACGAGGACACATGAAAGGCAATTATGAGTTGAAAAGGCAGCGTATAGACGAGGAGGAGGAGGAGGAGGAGGAGGAGGAGGAGGAGGGGGTTGTTGCTGCTCTGTGTTGGTCGGCACCAGATGTTGGCTTTGGCTTAAGGAAGAGGTGCTGTTACTGAATACGACTGCTCCCCTTCGCCGTGAACACTACCCCCTTTCTAATCAGCGCAGCCCTGCCAGTAAACCTGCACATTACTCCACCTCTTACCCCAATTTTCTAATCTGAGGAATACTGGATGGAAGTTTTCTTTCTTCCTCTGCCCCAGCCTGGAGCCAAAACCCCCATACTTCAATAGACCGGCTCCCAGGCCTCCAGTGTGTACAAGAGTGCCCTTGTTTCTGGAATAAGGTCAGCATTTCTTTTCTCCGTCTGTTATCATCTTTTCAACATCAGTTCATCAAATCGGGGGTCATTTTTTAGAAGGCACAGTCCAAGGCCTCATAACTCTTAACATTCTCTCTCTCTTTCTCTTTCTCTCTCTGTCACTGTCTCAGTTCAGTTCAGTTCAATATGCTTTATGGGCTTTATTCTTAAAAACTAGCTCCTTCCTTTGTATAAATGTGCATGCGTGTCTTTGTGTGTGCGATGGGCTGCTGTGTACTGAGCTATTAACAAAGGAAAAGCAAATGCATAAATGAATTGACTAAAAGAAAAGCAAGATCAGTATGAAGGACACTGAGTATGTCTGTCTCTCTGTGTCCGTACCGTGTCCCCCAGGTGGGACCTCACAGGTGAGGCGGTGGTCCGGGCCGGCAGGGCTGGCTGCCGCCCCTCAGGGACTGTTTGCCTTGGCCCTGTCCAGCACCAGCAGTGAGTCTTTACACACAGCAGCTGGGCAGGAGGGCCAGACACAACACTTCATCGGGGGCCTGTGTGAAGCCACCTGGAGGGACATGCGAGAGCGGCTCCATCATCGATTTCCACGGAGCTGTGTTTGTGTGTGTCTAGGTGTGTGTGGCGTCTAAAAGGATTACCTTTCTTGAGAACCAATAATATGTTTTCAAATCTCAATATATTAACTCTAACATGCAGAATGACTGGAAAAATGTCTATTAGATAGGACTAACACATTTTCAATATCTCCATCTAACACAGTTTTAAAATACGTTTCATAAACAGACCACTATAACTTTTGATACAATAAAACTAAAATGTTACCCCCCAAAAAATGATGACTTTAAGATGTTTAAACATAGTACTTACACAACATATTAGGGCCATTATAGGGAAAAAAATGATGGAGCCGGGGGAGCGGGGTATTTCTGATATTGAAGTTGTAAATTTATGAGAAAAAAACTCATATTTATGAGAAATGAGAGATTATAAAATCACAAATTTACGAGAAAAAAAACTTCTGAGATTATAAAGTCACAAATTTAAGGAAACTGGGAAAAATAGTTTATTGGCCGAGGAATGACATCAATTCTTTTTGCAAGGTTGCCACTTGCTGTATATCTCATAAATTTACCACTTTAATCTCTGAGGATATCTGAGTCTTTTTCTCGTATGTTTACGACTGTGATCTCAGAAATTCTGAGTTTTTTTTTCTCTGATTATTACCCCCCTCTCCCAACTCTGTACTTTTTTTTCTCCCTAGTGGCCAAGCAAAAACCTAAATCAAAATGTCACATCAAGCATCTATCTGTCTCATATTGCCTCTTTATTTCAATAACACATCCGATCCACAACACAATGTTATCCAGTGGTTTAATTCAAAGTTGCCATATAAATCATCTATTACTTACTAACAAGCTAAATTACAGCTACATGATGTTAACTGGCTGTCTAGAGAGAATGCTAAATTGATGATAATAATTTAAAAAAAAATAAATAAATAAAAAAAAACTCCTTCCTAAAATGTTCTTGTACAAAACATGCAGCATCAGCAGGCAGTGACACATGAGAGGACCCCAGTAACAACAAACCTGGTGCTCGCTGGCTGGACCTGCGGAGGGAGCGGAGATGTGAGCGGCTAAATGTGAGGAATGTAAAGTCAATTTGTTTCCTGTGAAACAGAGTGCCATTTACCAACGTGTACCTGTACAAATAGCGCAGTCCGTTTGCTGCTACATGCAGTCACAGCCAGCGGAAAAGCTCAGCTGCTTTTTTCTCGAGCTCAAGGACATGCAGGTTATTTGGCCATCTGTGTCTCTTTCTCTCCCTTTAACTTCACTTCTCTCTCATAAACTCACCTACACCGGTTCTTTTATTTGGTTTATGATGAAGATATGAGGAAAAGTCAGCTGGGGAAATATTCAATTTCTTATTTTACAAACAGTTATTCTTCCATAAAACCTTGGTGGTCTGTCCCATCAGCACTCTGAGAATGGAAGCTGAGTCAGCCACATTAACAGCTCATTGTGCCAAATTACGGTTGATGTGTGTGTGTGTGTGTGTGTGTGTGTGTGTGTGTGTGCGTGTCTGTGTGTGTTTGGAGTGTGAGACAGTTATGGAAGATGGTTAAATCCAGCTCGGAGAAACCCGCTGAACACTTTGACGTTGAGTTTGGAATCCACACTGCTTTCCTTTCCTGGTTTTGCCCCCATGAATGGGTCTCTTTCAGAGTTTCGCTCCTGCTGACCCCCTGCTCTCCCCCACGCTGACCCAAGGTCTCACCGCTCTCTCAGATCCATTACCAGACCCCTTTACAGCCTGCACCATGACATTAAGTTTCACTTCCTGCTCTCCCAAAGCCAAAATAAAGGAAATAAGCCCATGGCCTTGTCCATATACACCTGAGAGCATGGGATCAACCTTCCTGGCATGATTTTTTTCAAGTTAAAGTTTGTCTGCTTGTTAGTTGTTGGTCGGGCTGTGGGTCGTCTGGCTCTGTGGTTGGGCTCGCCGTATAGGGTGATGTTATTCCAGCCATGATGTTGAGTGGAGCTGAGTCAGGAGACCTGCAGCCACAAAAGAAACAGGAGGAAAAGCACGGCTCAGGTGATGGCCAGAGGAGGCAAGAAACAGCAGTCTATTTTAGGACTTAAAGGAATAGTTCACCGTAAATACAAAAAAAAAAAAAAAAAAAAAAAGTTATTTCCCCACTTAACATATTACAGTCTATGCATCCACATAGTTTCTGTGTGTTTTGGCAAATGTCAGCGTTCGATATTTGCCAATATCACAGAATCAGCCACAATGAGATTTTGATTTGATCCAATTTAGAGGCCTATAATCGATATGAAGCAAATATCAGTCACATTACAATGCCACGTCTCTGTTTTAGGTGCTTGGCCCGGTTCGTCATGTATCCTGAGTATTTTATCTCATGGGAAATTTCCACATATGTCATGTGATTTGTCAGTTGATCGATATTTTTACTTGGTATTGATTATATTGGATTGTTGATCATTAGCTCAATATATCCAATAGGTCCAGATCAATGGATTGTTACACCCCACACCGTGTTCTTCAGCAGGAAATAGTTCCCAACAACATTCTTCCTCACCGTTGGCTGTGGATTATGTCAGGTATCGGTGTCAGTGTTTTTTGGAAAGAGTTGTTGCTGTTGAGTTTTTCTCATGTAAATTTTGACAATTTGAGCTCCACAAAAGAACACCCATCCAAACCTACCACACAGAGACACAGGGAAGATTGTGGCAAAATGGAAACCTCAACAAATCACACAGAAACTACTGATGGATAAATGCCGCTGTGTGGGAAAGTGGTACGTTTCAGTTTTACCTTTATTGTGTCCGAGAGGATGCTCTGTTGAAACCCACAGGAAGGAAATGAAAGTCTCTGCCCAACAATGATTGCATTGCAAAATAATTTAGGAAATGTAATCTGGATGTAGACAGTTGCACATGAGTTATGGCTCTATTCATCACGCAGACACCAGGTGCTACGACATTATATGGTCTTATTTTACAATAGTCTAGACGTGTACTGAATGTACAAAAAAAAAAAAAGGGAAACTATAGAAGCCTTGGAAGAAAGAAAGCCCACTTTCTCATCAGGCTAATGGTTTTTTTTTTTTTTTTTTTTTTTTTAACAGATGTAAAATAAGGAAGGCTGCAGGCTGCACCTCACTGGCATGAATACACAGCAGAAGATTATTTGCATATGAGATGGCCCCAGCTCCTTTCCACTCGATCTCCTCCAACACAAGATTACTGCCTCTGGGAAATAAGTCTAACAACCAGATGAGAGCAATCCAAATCACCCAGGCCTTGACTGGATTACAGAGGTGGATCATCTGTTCTCTGATGTTTGCTTTCCTCTCCAACACAGAATATATAATGGAGCTGAAACTAAACCTGACCTAAATCACAGGAAACTTATGAGCTGGTAGAAAGAGACAATGGCTCTTTTTTACTCTGCAAGGCTGGGTATAATATTGGGGCCACTGTGATACACATGGAACAAGGCGAGTTTGGTCAGATTATAATATCTAACAGATGCTCACCAGAAACTGAAGTCTATTAGGATGTGGACTAAACAAAATATAGTCCGAGGCTTTAGGTTTAGGAGGGGAAAAGATTTTACTAACATTGGGCCCTCTGTAGGCGAGGAATGAACCCTGCAGCGTTGTTGAGTCACCGTACTACATATCCCGTGATGCACTGCCGCGGTAAACGGATTGACGTCGTCGGGGTTCAAAGTTCATAGTGTAAACATGCGTGTTTTGGTGGGGACAGCAATGCGTGCAATGTGGCCACCCTTGCTCAGAAAGTGACTTTTTTTGCCTGTTACGTGGTGTTGGCGTCGTGTTACCAAGCATGTCCGTGAACGCATCTAAACACGAGCATTTGATCCAGCTGATCTACCGTCATCTGAGGGAGAACGGCTTCCAGGCAGCGGCGGAGGAGCTCCAGAGGCACAACCCGCAGGTCAATACGGTCCACTGTCTGCTCCACACTCTCAGTTTGGCTCTTCCACGCAGCAGTCACTCCACTTCCTGCTGCGTGACTCAGTGTATCGTGCTCTAACAGCCCACACTTTGTTTCATGTTGCAAGCTTATGTGTCTGTGACAGTTTCCCCAAGTGCTACAATACCAGTGATTTGACTTATTTCTGCAGCTTTCTGACTCTTTGCATTGACTGAGGCTGTCTTTTGCCTTAAGAGCATTATCTGGTATTACTGTTATGATATGGACAAAAGTTCATACCTCGATAACTATACACCAAATACACCATAGCGATATGACGTATGATATGACGTCTGTTTGAAATTTTGAGTGTAGCAGCAGCGTTCTTCAACAGCATGATAATACCTGAAATGCAGTTACTTCACAAAGTATTTTATCAATCAGAACAGACCAATCGCTGTCTTAGGCTGAATTAAAATTAAATTAAAATCAAACATTTTGCTGCAACCACTGATAATTGAGTGATAATTGAGTATTCTTCAACAGCATAATAATACCAGCTGGATGTAGCCCTAATTTGATATTGCCCATATTGTTTCCTTTGGAGATATTAATATTGTGCATGTTCATATCTAGATAATGATATGATGATATATCGTTCAGCTCTATGGTGCATCAGATGTGTTGTAGTTTAATTGATAGGAATAGCAAAATCCTCCATTTATGAGCACAAATGTCAAAGATGTTCAATCAAAGTATTCCAGTTAAGGCTCTCGGTTACATTTAAAGTTACTGTCTTTTCAAAACTTCATCGTCTTTATTGGCCGGCAGATTCAGATTGTGTGTTTTCTTGCCGGTTGCAAGCTCTGAGATTCAGGATTTCTCTGTTGTCTACTAAACAGACTCACGTTCACATGTTATTTTATACAAAAATTAAACATATTGAACACAAAGTTGTTAGGAAGGCTGGTAAAGGCACCTGTGGATGTAAGTATGTTCTTGTGTTGACTGACATCACATTTTTCCACCATTTGGAACATGTTTTAGTTTGATTTTCTCCAGCTTTCATACTTTATCACCTGTTTTTGAGTTATTTTCATTGATTTCTTTTTCTACCCCACATGTATACAACAGCATGTGAAAAGGCTAGCTCTATTCGATGTATACAAAACAATACTTAAATCCTTCCAATTAGTTTTCAGCATTTTAATTGGAAAGCCTGCACTTTAGTAGTTTTGCTTCATTTGAGCCAAAGGAGCCAGCCTTTCAGCCAATCAGGGTCCAATATTTATATGTTTGTGCTTGTGAGGACATAGTCTTAAAATTCTTTCATACTCACCCTTTTAATTAAACTGTATTTATTTATTTATGCATTATTGTTTGGTTTTGATTTTGATTTAATCTTTTTGTTTATTAATGTCCTGTAGGGTGAACCAAAAATATCCACGTCGTTATTGGAAATCTACCATTCATGGTTTGAGTGAGTATGATTGTTCAGTCCCTTGTTACAAATCAAGCACCTTTATTGGACTTTGTGGATGGCAGTGAAACTGACACCTGTGTTGCTTTCTGTTGTTGCTATCATTTTACTTAGTAAACATGGGAATGCACAAGGAGATACAAAAAAGTCCAAAAAGAAACAGCTGCCTGTCCCAAAGAGCAGCACTGAGAGCACACACTCGGCGGAACAAGGAGCAGCTCTGGCTCAAGGTAAATCAAACAGCTCTCCCGGCACTGGCTGTGAACACGGGAAAGTAAAGGCTACTGTGAAATCCTGTGCAATGATCAGATGGATGTCGAAGCTCCCATAGACAGACCTGCATCTCTGCTGCTCCTTACAAAATCCCATAAAGATGAATCCTGACCGTACATCTCATCCCTTTTCCTTCTTTTCTCAGGTTCCCGGTTATCAACCCCTGCAAATAAATCCAGGAATGACCTCAAGGTGAGCACTCGCTGAATTTTTCATTTTGAGACGTTACTGAAATGCATTGTTGTAACCCTGAAATCGATATAGCATTGTCGGAGCAAGCTTGCTTCACTTATGTTGCAAATGCTTTCTATGCTGTACCCTGATGCCTTCTGAATGCTGTAAAGATGCCCGTAGTCAATCATGTGGCCGCAACGAAGATCAAAAGTCCGACGGCACCCAACCAGACTCAGGCGGAGAGTTCAGATACTGAGGAGGACAGCAGCTCTGAGAGTGACGCGTTGAGTCAGAGTCTGCTCCCACAGGTGAGCCGGAGAATAAAACTTGAGCCAGATCTTAAATATGGGAAAGCAGATGTCATTATGAGTGTGTTTACTCATTTGTCTGAATTTGTCTGATTTCTGATTGGGTGATCTACCTCGACATTACAGACTCCCTCCACTCCCGGCACAAAGTCACCCACTAAGTCCCCAGCTAAACCAGTGGCAGCAGCGTCTCCGAGCAAAAAGAAAGCAGCGACCCCCAGCAGACCCGTGGCTGCAGCACCGGCCGAATCCAGTGACACCACCGACATATCATCGGACAGCGAAGAGTATGCTGCAACGCTGGTGAGTTCTTCTTAGCCAGTCCAAGATGCTTTTACTTATTAGAGTCAGATATAACAACAACTTACTGTGTTTTATTTGTCTGGACGTATGATGTGAATTTTAAATAACAGGGGAGATGTTTTTCTACTTCAGCTACTTGTTGTATTCTGTTGTACATAATTTAAAAATATACATATATGACCAATTTATTGCTTTGCATTTTGCCTGGTTGGAATGAATGGCAAAACTGTAAATGGACTGCATTTCTATAGCGCTTTTCTAGTCTACTGACCACTCAAAGTGCTTTACAATGTTTGCCTCACATTCACCCAGTCACACACACATTCACACACTGATGGCAGAGGCTGCCATGCAAGGTGCCAAGCTGTCCATCAGGAGCGGTGAGGGGCTCAGTATCTTGCTCAGCGACACCTTGACACTTCGAACCGGGAACCCTCCAATTACCAGACGCCTGCTCTACCTCCTGAGCCATGCCGCCCCCCAATGAAAACCTACGTACTCTCTTTCCCTGATCACTGATGGCTGGGCTCATGATTTCTGTCTTGACCTTTCATCCAGGCGGCAGCACTAACACCAAAAGTAAAACCAGCAACACCAGCAAGTAAACCAGCATCAGCGGTCAAAGCAACACCCAAAGCAAGTGAAGCCAAGAAGGAGCAAAAGAGCAAGAAGGACTCACTTAAGGTTGGTTTAATGGTCGTCTTAAAGGAATGCTCCAGTGTTTTGTTTACAAACTGCCCTTTTTACGACTTACCCAGACTGAGACAAGACACAGAGACAGACGCTGGATGTAGAGAGGTGAAAATAGTACCAAACATCTGGTCTTAGTCCGAGTAAGATGGAGAAATTATTTTGCCTAAAACATTGGAGTATCTCTTCATGATCATATATTATCCCACTTGTTTTTTGTAAATGTTATAAATCATCCTCTCTGACATTTTTCTGGTGCTTCATGTGAAGGCTGCAGTGCTGCCTGAGATTAAAGCTGCTGCTGCCACGCCTGCTGTCAAGACTCCCAAGAAGAAAGGCAGCAGCGCGTCGGGCCCTGAGGCTGCAGCCGCTGCATCGTCCCCTAATGTAACAGCGACCCCTGCTGGTAGGTGGCTCACCATGCAGCCACAGCTGTTGTAGAGGCGCTTATCAAGTGTCCTTTGGACTATTTTCTATTCATTTTCAACCACTGACACTCACTCGCTGTTTGTTTTTACCCCAGCCACACCAAAAGGGAAAAAAGTCAAAGCAAAAGATACACCTGCAAAAAAAGCACTGACACAAAAAGAGAAGGTGATGTGATTTTTTTTTTATCTTTTTCTACAGTCACAGTGAAATAAATGTTCTGTAGCTAAACTAGGCTGCTCTGCTTTACAGTCCCCAGCAACAAAAAGGAAAAAAGGTGACGTTAAGCCCGCAGACACTTCCAACAAGGCCACAAAGAAGAGCCAAGGAAAAGAGGTGGTGACACCGGTGCCCGCTCCTGCTGATGGGGAGGACGATTCAGACTCCGACAGCAGTCTGGATGTAGAGAAATGGAAGAAACTGCTCCTGGAATTGACAGGTGAGGGACAGACAGAGACCCACCCCTGTTTTACACCAGAGGAACCGTTCCTTCTTTTTGAGTGACTGACCCCCAGAAAGGTCCCCGCCAACGATCGATTGCAGTGTTTTTATAAAGAGTAAGGTAGATGCAGAGTGCTAAAAAATATAGAATTTTAAAGGAGTATTTCAATATTTTGAGCAAATACCTTTTTTCTGACTTACCCAGACTGAGACAAGATGTTCAATACCTTTTTAATCTCTGTACATCCAGTGGCTCAGTTCCTCTGGGTAAAGTGAAAAAATAAACCTTATAGCAACTCCAAAACAGTCTCATTTACACAATATATATATCAAAATATATCATTTGTGCTGCATCTTCCTATACTTTCAGTGGCGCGTAGATCTCTGCAATAGACAGATGGATATATGTGTTCAGCGGTTACACTTTCATCATCTAACTTTTCTTAAAACGTCTCAGACAGCTTCAGAATTGCACTAAGGATCTCTTTTTTGGCTCTAAGGTTCTCTTTTTGATGGACCTAGGCTAATGACTCCCTTAGACTTCAAGTCTTTATGCTAAGCTAACACAAAGTGCTACCCATAGGAACTGTACCACTGGATCCAGAGAGGTGAAAATGGTATTGAGCATCTTGTCTCAGTCTATATAATACAGAAATAGGAGATTTTCCCCAAAACACTGGAATATTCCTTTAAGACAATTGATTTGATAATGCAGAGACTGAATAAAACAATGAAGGGAGGTGGAAATGCAGAGGTTTTTTGTCCTAAGGATGTTCATTCTGTCTCTAGATGCTGACATAGCCAAGATGGACATCATCAATGCTCTGGACTCTACTCCACCACCTAAGAAACCCAGAGTTCGGAAACCCCGGGCAAAGCCTCCAGTAGCAACAGAGATTCCTGTCAAACACGATAAAGGGCAAAGTGGAAAGACCGGCGAGGCGGAAGAGAGCGCAAAGACTGTGACGCCACCCAAGGCCAGTAAACCCAGGAAGAGTAGGGCCAAAAAGTCCGCGCCTATGTCCCCCGCTGTCACCCTGGACCAAAACCACAACATCACAGCTGATGAAGCAGCAGCTGGATCCCCTGCAAAAAAGACGGCAAAGAAGGAGAAAAGGAAAGTAACACCCAGCGAAGAAAAAACAGATAGCACCTTGACCGAGCCCAAGAAGAAGAAGAAGAAAAAGGAGACAGATAAAGAGAATGTGGAAGAGAAAGCAAATGAGGTTGGGGAATGCCCGAAAGAATCAGACAAGAAGGAGAAGAAGAAGCTAAAGGAGAACAAAGCCACGGAACAGAAAATAGAGACTTTGGGAACAAGTGTGGATGGGAAGAAGAACGAGACAGGAAAAGAAATGACGATGATCAAGAAAAAGGAGAAAGCTCATCACGAGGATCAGTCCGAGCAGATCGTTGAGGAAACGAAAAAAAAGAAAAAGGACAAAGCTGAGCCCGAAGAAAAGTCCGAGCCGATAGTTGAGGAGAAGAAAAAGAAGAAGAAGAAGAAAGCTGTTAATGAGGAACAGTCGGAGCCGATAGCTGAGGAGGAGAAGGAAAACGAGAAAGCTGATCATGAGGAGTCAGAGCAGATTGGTAAGGAAAAGAAGACAAAGAAAAAGGAGAAAGCTGATATTGAGGAGCAGTCGGAGCCTGTAGCCGAAGAAAAGAAAAACAGGGACGAGGAGAAAGCCGATCACGAAGGAAAGAAAAAGAAGAAAAAGGAGAAAACTGATAATGAGGAACACTCAGATGCAGTAGCCGAAGAAAAGAAAAAGAGAGAAAAGGAGAAAGTTAATCACGAGGAAATGCCAGAGCAGATAGTTGAAGAAAAGAAAAAGAAGAAGAAAAAGAAAAGAAGAAGGAAAAGGAGACAGCTTTTGATGAGGAACAGTCAGAGCAGGTAGTTGAAGAAAAGAAAAAGAGGAAAAAGGAGAAAGCTGATGAGGAGGAAAGTTCAGAACAGATTATAGAAGAAAAGAAGACGAAGAAGAAAAAGAAAAAGGACAATGCACCGGAAAGCATTTCTTTAGACACAGACGCTTTGCCTCTATCCGTCCCTGAGACGCCGAGTCTTGAGACAGAGAAAAAGAAAAGTGAGCAGCTAAACCACACAGAACATGACAAATTACAGTTGTAGTGTTTTCCTGTTATTTTGACATATCTTCTTCTTACAGAGAAAAGCAAATTAAAATCTCCAGAGGCTCCAGAGATACCTGAAGTTTCTGAGTCCACACCATCGCAAATCCCTCAAACGTCCACAGATGACACTCCGAAGAAGGTGCCAAGATACTGTAACCCTCATCAGATTTTTCTTAGAGATCAGTGCAGACATAAATTAGGCAAATGAAGAAAAGATAGCTTGAAAGGCAGAGAAATGGGGAGTTGAGAGCTGCTAACGGGTTTGTGTGTCTGTAATTGTGTCTGCAGAAAAAGAAATCTTCCAAGAACAAGGAGTCTTGAAGATGTTTCTTCATCCCTGGAGGAAGAGAGGATGGAGGAACACGGACATTTCCATCCCATCTGTGATCATACTGAAAAGCCTGGAAGAGCTGATATAGAATATTGTAAAGGAAAACAGATATTTTCTATTTTGGTACATTTTTAAAAATTTGTTTACTATGTTTGTCTGCCGAATGTGGCATACTGTGTCTTGTGCTGCAGCAGGATATTGTTAGTTTTTATTTTTTTTTAAGGGAATTGCCATTTTCATGGCATGGGTTTGTAAGAGTGATGGTAAATGATGAATGATGATGCCCCCTTCCCCTGTGTTTCTTCTAAAAATGACACCCGGAGACTGATTGAGTGAAGAGGCGTCTCTCTTTTTCCACATGCTCTCAGGGATTGTATCTCTGTGGTAATCCTGAATCTTAATTTGTCCTCAGTTTTATAGGCTTAATAATCTACTTTCTAGGCCCACTAGCTGAGCACATGATCCTGCTACATCCGAGCATTTGTGATTTGTAAGGCATAAAAGATAGGATCTTATGCAAACAATGAACAAATTAGATTGCATTACATTTTTGTCCAGTTTTGTATTTATTCAAAAAAATCTTTTCCATTTTTCTATGGGATGACGCATCTACGATGATGTGTTAGGGTTATTGTCGGGAAAAAATACACAGAATTAACGAGATTACATTTGCAAATTTATGAGAAAAAAAACTCACAAAACTGAGGAAAAAATAAAAAAAATTCTGAGATTACAAAGTCACATTTTTGCAAGAAAAAACTCTTCTGAGTTAAAACTCATACATTAGAAGAAAATTCTGATGATTATTAAGTCACAGATTTATAAGAAAAAAACTCAGAAAAAAATACTTATACTATCGGATTTAGTAACAAGAAAATCCTGGTGGTTTTAGCCCAGAGTCACATTTTTTTTTTTTTTTTTTTTTTTTTTTTTTTTTGCATTTCTGCTTTATTTGATAGTGACAGAGCAGAGAGGGACAGAAAAGACGGGAGAGAGTGAGAGAAGGGACGACATGCAGCCAAGGGCCTGAGGTCAGACTCGAACCTGGGACTCTGTGATCAGGACTCAGCATCATCAGGATGCATCATAAGTATCCAGAATTAAAAGTGATGTCGTGACTTTGGCCTGTTCAAAAGAAAACAATATTGTGATTCTGGGCTGATGTCACCAGGATTCCCTTCTCACTAAATTTAAATGCAAAGTAAATACACAGCAAGCAGCAGCGTGCGACAGTGTGTGGAGGATCCAACTTTGCAAAGTGAAGCCTTGTGGTTCCTTGGCCAAAAAAAAAAAAATGTTAGTTTTTTTGCAAATTAATGACTTTAATCTTAGAAATTCTGAGGTTTTTTTTTTCTGAATATCAGCCCTCTTTAGGCTCCATTTTTCCCCCCTACATTGGCTCTAACATGCCATTGTACATATTTGTCTGTGAGAAGCATGCTATTTTTATACGTTTTTTAACGTTTGTCATTATTTCCATGTATGCACTGCACATTTTGATTTTAGTAGAAATAAATCTATTTCACAATTTTCTTAAATTGTCTGCTGCTAACTGAGTTGTGTCATTGTGGGCTTGAAGCAGACGTGATGCTGTAGTTTGTTGACTGTGCCACCGGGTCTGTGCGGTAGGTGGCGCTGCAGGAGGCGGAGGACAGAAACGTAAAGCAGAAGAAGAAATTCAACATGACAACATGAGTCCTGCTTGGTAATGAGGTTCACAACAGCAGCACGGTGTCCAGTGTCCACGGTGTCCAGTAATGACGCCAGGTGAAACTACACCGGTCCCGTAAAGAAATGTGGAGGTTAAATACAGTTCACCACAAGGCGGGTCGAGCCGGCAGCAGCTTGGAGGAGCTCAAGTTAAAGAGGAGAGAGCATGAGAAAGGTAACTCCACTGTCATTTCGTGTTAGCCCCAAGTGGTAAAATGCTATTTTAAATGTAAATTAACATGGTACTTTGTAAAGAAGCTATAGCTTGGTAATAACAGGTATGAACTCCCTCAGGAAACGTGACCTAAAACAGCCTTGCTTGCTGTTGCAGTATTTAAAGAGGTTAGGTTGTTGCCAAATTATGGCCATTATTACAAATAGCTAGCTAACATGAATTTCTTTAGTTGGTTAAAGTCGCTCAAGTGTCTTTATAACAGGTTTAAAAAGAACTGAACGGCTTAATTTGGTCATTGGCAAAAGCTATTTCATACTCCCAACCTTTAACGACTGGGGCACTGACTTACAAATTTAGCTTGGTGCAAATACGATATGACTTTCAAAATAAATGACACTTCAGGTCTAAACCTCGCCTTAACAGCTGACAGCTCTGCCACTATCCAGACAACAAGGGAAGGACATCACCATGCAATTCCTGTCAAGACAGCAACATAATATGAGCATTAAGTGCATCAATAATACATGTGGATAAACTGGACTAGAACATCGATATTACTAAAAATACCATATTGATCCTCAGCTGTGTTGAGTTTTGCGTGGCTCTGTTGGGCCAGGTGAGCAGGCAGGAGCAGGAGGTGTTGTGATTGTTGGTGTTGTGCTGCAGCACTGAGGCAGGCCCGCAGAGACAGACAGCTGGTGAGCAAGAGACTCCTGCTGAATGAAGATGAGGAGCAGCCAGGGAGTCCCATGGACACTAATTCAGGAGATCAGGTGGGTTTCCACATTTTTTTAAATTCCAACAACTGAAGTGGACACCTTGTTGTGGCAGCTGAATAAGAGGGATCTTGCCACCTGATGCGCTTGTCGTTTCCTTACAAGGTGGTGGATTTGTTCGGCAAACTCAAGCACGGTGGGCAGGAGAGGGAGGCTCACCTGAAGGCTCTGAGCAAAGCTCTCCGCAGTCCATCGGCACAGCTCACCTTTGTCAAGTACGAACACAATCCAGTGTCTCGTCGTCTCATCAGAGTAGTTGAACGTGGTGAAATGATGTTGCCTGGCTTTAACGCATGGTGTGTGCAACTCTTATCTTTCCTCCAGGCTGGAGAACAGTATGCACCTCCTTGTGGGTCTCCTCAGTGGCTCTGATGCTCAGTGCCGCCTGCAGGCTGTCCGGTGTCTTCACGAGCTGTCTAACTCTCACCACCCCAACGTGGTCCCGGCCTGTCTGCCTGCCACCCCCTACTTGCTCACCTACCTGTCTGGCCAGAGCACCAAGTTCACCGTCAGTATCCACACCCATGACCACAGACTCATGCTGGATACTGGTATTATTGACTAAATGTTTGTGATTGTGTGTGTTTGTACATACACAGGAGCTGTGTCTCTACACGCTGGGTAATTTGTGCCCAGACAGTGAAGTTGTGAGAGAGAAACTTCTGGCTCAGGGAATCATACCAGCTCTGGCAAACTGCATTCAGGTAAACTAACAAGATACATTTGGTCTGTAACATCGTAACAGCTCCTTAACTTTAATAGAAGTGCTCACACACATCAGAGTCTCTTCTGCGTCTTTGACATCAAGCAGAACATATGCAGCAATTTGTATAACTTCTTTTGTTTACTTTCCCAACTTGTTTATCATTGTCAAATTGATTGTGATACCTTGGTTTAATTAAACAAATGAGACCATGTTCAAGATGACAGGTAGCATCTTGAGAATTGATGTTGAAATGACACAGCACCTTTTGAATTTTTTTGGTTTATTTTCAGTTTTTAAGTTTTGATGTGTCTGTTTGTGTGCATACAGAACCAGAGACATAGCTTGGCGGTGGTGGAAGCTGCAGGATTCACCCTCTCCCAGCTCCTCCAGGCCAAAGATGCAGCAGAGAAAGTCATCCCGTAAGCGCACTAACAACACGCCAATACTTCCTCATCTCTGCTGAGTTTCTCTGCACGGCTGGACTCAAATCATAAGTCTCCTAGGTGTTGCACAAGTAAAACACTGTTTTCCGTTGTGTGATTGTCTTCCTCTTTGTCTGGAGGATGGTCCTTGCTTCTGGCTTACCTCCACACTTGTTGTCAGTTCTGACCCCTGACCCCCAGTTTGGCCTGGCTCCTGCTATCGAGTGCGCCTGGTGTCTGCACTACCTCACATGCAGGTGAGATGAACATGTGTCAAGAGTGGAGTGCATGTATGTCGTTTACACTACATGTGATTGCTGCTGATTTTGACTTAATACAGTAGAGTTATGTGATAATAATGTGGCTTTAATGTATCTCAAACCAAAGCAACGTGGACAACAGGCTGCTGTTGGCTCATGGGGCCCTGGCACGGTGCAGTACCCTGTTAGTGTCACTAGGCGATGCTGTGGCTAAAGGAGACAAAGAAGGAGGAATGGAGCTGGTAAGGAAATATTGGCTTCATTGGCTTCATATTGGCTATATATTGGGTCAAATTGGCTTATTTATTTATTTGTTTGCCTTAAAAAATAACATCCCAGCATGTAAACTTTTTTTAAATACTGCAAGTGTCAAAATGATGAATGAGAATAAGTGGTAACTGGTATATTGAGATTACTGGTGTACCATACTGACATGCTTTCACATAGTGGCCACCAAGATTTTTTGACTCTCTCTCTCTCTCTCTCTCTCTCTCTCTCTCTCTCTCTCTCTCTCTCTCTCTCTCTCTCTCTCTCTCTCCCCTCCCTCTCTCTCTAGCTTGTCTGGCCTCTGCTGCGCTGCGTGGGAAACCTGCTGTCCTCCGGCCCGATGGAGGACCTGAGCAGCCAAGTGGGTGATGTTTCTCTCCTGGCCGCTTTATGTGCACTTCTCCAGGCATACCTCCACAGCCAGCCGGCCTTGGCCAGAGAGTGTGCCTGGGTCCTCAATAACCTCACAGGTCAGTACGGGGCCAGTAGTCTGTTACAGTCACACCAAACCACTGCTTAATCCCAAAACATGCTCCTGATTTTACTCTTTAAAATGTGTAGATCTGGATATCTGCCTGTGCATCAAAAATAGAGTAATGTTAAAACATTTGGCGTGTCAGAGACATATCAGCATTAGGGACAGCTTATGTCAGAGAACATAATGAAGGTAGGACTCAAACTTACATAGTTGTCATCGTTGAGTTGTCACCAGACGTTGGAATTTAGTTTGGAGCCTATTTTGAGCAGCAGGTCACTTGGCACCTGTGCAGCAACTACAGAAAAATGGATTCATGTGCATTCCTCATTCATGTATACCCTCAGTTTTCTTTCCACCTATATGAGCCGATTTTTACATTGCATCTGGGTGTTAAATTATAGTTATAGACATCTTGAGATTAGCATCTGTGCTGCAATACAGTTAAGAGCTTGTTGTTTTTTGAAAAAGTTCCAGTTTTGATGTTTGTCAGTGGGTAATACAACACTAACCACTTCCCCTCACTGGATATCATCTGACTTTCATCCAGCTAATTTATTAAACAGATACAGTTGATGGAAAAATTTGCTTTGAGGCTTTACCGAAAATATTCTTCTTTTGAATGTGTCTTGGTGTCAACTTTCTATTCATACATTACATTCATAAATTACTATATATATAAATGGGCCATATTTTTGTTTTAAACATTGATATAAGCCCAGTATTTCACATCATCTTTAGTATCTGTAGCTTTTCCTCCTCTTTTTGCCCTGAGGATACATTCATTTATTCAGGTTATTAAGATTGTTAAATGTACAGCTCTGGATTTGATAACAATAAAGCATGTAACCTGGTTGCATGTTGTTGTTTCTGATACATTTTCCATCTCGTGTCCCAGCTGACTCCAGTGTATTCTGCTCTGCTCTGCTGGCTCTCAGCTTGGTTCCTGGTCTGATCCAGCTTCTGCCTTTCTCTCAAGGCATCAATACAATGGTGAGTGCAAGCTACACTTGATAAGATTAGGTTTTATAATGTAGTGTAGTGTCACTGTGGTGCAAAGTGGTAGACATCAAGTTTCTGGTGGTATGGCTTAGGATTTATAGCACATTTACCATGTGCTGTCTTTAGATGATGGTAAATGTGCCATTTTAATTCTCCTGCACCTCAGCACGGCTTCTGATACGGTGGATCTTTCTATAACACCATCTCAGGACAAGGTGGGCACTGCCTTCACGTGGTTTGGTTGCTATTTAGCCTACAGGACATACCCGGTCAAGATTACATTTTAGGGCCCATTTTATTGAGGATGTATATGCTCCCGTTGGGCTCTGTCTTCCACAAGCACAATCACTTTGATTGTCACGCCAAGGACACGCAAATATACCTTAAATTGAATCTTGGGATACCCACTCCATCCATTAAATGAGAATAAGACAGAAGTTATTGTTTTTGGTCCCCAACACCAGCAGGGATATAGTGAGCTGCAAACATCCATGTCCATTCCAGGAATCCTGGTGTCATCTTTGAAATGTGACTCTATCGTGAAAGGTTTCTATTTTCAGCTGAGGAATATTGCCAAACCGAAGTCAATTCTTTCTCCCATCTCACATCCCCCCTAATGCCGCACTCCCATCTCTCTGTTCTCTACCCTGTTACTGTGTCCAGGTCCTAAGGGTTCTGGGAAACATCGCCCATAAGAAAAAGGAGCATTGCGTACAGCTGGCCCAGTGTGGACTGCTGCCTGCGCTCTGTGCCACACTCAAAATGGCTGACCAAGAAATGGTAACACTCAGCTTGGAGGTGCTGTTCCTGCTGGTAACTAGCAGTCCAAGGGTAAGCAAGCCCGTATCAACTTGTTCAAAGCGATTGTTGGATTTCTTACCCATATAGGGGTATTTGCTACTATTGTAATAGATCCTCCAATATGATCCATCAGCTTCTTTCCTGTTGCCAGAATGAACGCTTCACCGGGAGTGTTTTTCAAAATGATTGCAGTGTACCTGGCTCATCAGAGAACACAGTTTCAAGCTGGTGGACCTACTGTTTGTGTACTATTGCGCAGCAGCTCCCCCATGCTGTGATAAAGATTTGCTTTTGCTAATTGTAACAGTCCTCTCCAGCATTGTGCATGCATTGGACGATGAGATACCCTTTCCCTTCAACTCAGGTGGCAGAGGACTTTGTGAGGCAGAGTGGGCTGTCACTTTTAGAGGCCATTCAGTATAACAGCGAAGGAGAGGTGAGGCTAAGAGCGACACACCTCCTGGAGCACCACCTCATCTCCCACCACATGGTAAAGACTTTCTGCCCAGCAATGTTTTGCTTGTCTTGTTTTGGTGAGTTTTTACGTATTTGGAACTCAAAAGCGATCACCTGCATCTGTTTCCTTGCCTGACAGGTGGACAGAGTCACATCTCAGTGAATCTGCAGAGAGGAAACAAATTCAGATTTTGGGGTTTTACTGTCACCAGTCGAACATCCATGCAGCGTCAGCCAGTCAGGATACAGGAGTGTTTGTTTACATTTTAACTTATGGTTGTCAGTAATTTTTTTTTTTTTTTTGTAATGGACACACACCACTGTTTAGAGGTGTTTTTATAACTGTAGGTATATGGATGATGTATGGTCTAATTCCTGATATTTAGGCTATTTTTAATAACTTCAATGATGAAAAAATGTAATTTTATAGCTGAGATACAATGACTTTCCTTGTTATTGTCTCACATTCCTAAACATTGGTATGAAATGTATTTATAATCACATGAGGTCTGATATGTTTCATACTTAATTTCCTACATGATGTCCCACCTGTACCAGACTTGTAGACGAGCTTTCTTGTTGAGCTCTCTCTCTCTTTTGGCCTGTGAACCTTTGCTAGCTCCTTATTTGTCTCATCTACTCACTAATTTATCTTCATTTATTTCTTGATTATGATGCTGGTAACTGTCAGTGCCTTGTGCCAGATCATAATCACTGTCATAATCATAATGAATTATGTGGATTTCCATGCTTATTTTCAGTTGAGTCTAAATGGTCCTCACCTGAATGGACCCTTGAATGATACAAAAGCACCTTCTCTTTGTCCATCTCAGGGTTTCAATAATGTGGGGATATTTTAATACTTCAAGATGTTTAAGTATAACATACTTACCTGTCATGAATGACTGGGTGTAATCATGTGCATGAACTGTAACTAAATAAATGAATAAACCACAGCTTCACTACGAGCATCAGAACTGGTTTTTGGCTTTATTATCCCTTAACACTAATTAACTGTGATGGTTTGGTAGTTATGAAATTGCAGCTGTTACATATTGTGATTGTTATTGCATTGTAGATTTTATCTTATAAAAAAAAAAAAAAAAAAAAAAAAAAATCACCAAAATTAGAAATGACATTTTTATATCTGAAAGCTGTGGTGTAACCAGAAGGACACCCCTAAGACAGCAGCAGGTACATATTTGTTAAACAGTGAGCACAAGTTATCCAAGGTCGCTACTTTATCCTCCCCAAGTTCTGAAAGGCCATGCATCTGTTTATTGGTTGAGCTTGCTGGTTGCTTCTTCTGCCATTTGTTTTTGCACACTGTTTTGGGCTGGCTGCTTTGTATCATAGACCTGAGATACCCCTTATTTATGGATGTTTTGCCAAGTCAGTGCTTGACCAGTCAAGATAAACAGCTGCAGCTCTGGATTTGTGGTTGTAAAACAGGGACGGGCAGGGACAAAAAAAAGTGGCCCTGGACTTTGACCCGGCCAGACCCAGCCCCACCCGCGTCGTATGCCTTCATACATCATGTAAACAGTCCAGTCTGAGATCCAAAAATAAACAAATGGGTAGGCCATTGTGGTGCAAAGATAACAAGCATCAGCTGGACCCAGACCTCATGGGAAAGTCCCTTGAGAATCAACAAAAACAAGTGAAGGACAACAAGCTGTGTTATGGAGGTATGAAATCAGGTCAAGGCGCCAAGGAGTGTTGTTACTGTCACACTTGTGATGAATGCAAGGGAAAGCACTCCACCTGTCTCCATGATGAGGACTACAGAGGACATAAAGGTAGAGATAGGCCTGCATCCACTGTGAACACAGCTTCAAACACAGCGGATGAAACCACAGCAGTCATGGCACTCAACGTCACTAGAAAGGGTCAGTCAAACTTAGAGGGTCATTCATAGGCTGGCGAGGATGGCAAGGATGGCAAGGCTGAAATTACAGGAATTGGATATATGTTGGAGATATGAAAGAACCAAAGGCACACTCATACACATGCTATATGATTGCCAAAAGACTAGGAATCTATGGGATAATTTAATAAAATTTCTTAGCAAAGTATTTGGTATTGAATTGATACAAAGCCCAGCAGTGCATATTAGGTATAATGCCAGAGGAGGTGGAACTGACAGCACAACAAACTCTATAGTGCAGACCACAGGTTGTAGGATGGTGCTTAGACACTGGAAAGCAAAAAAAAAAAAAAAAAAATGTCATTCCTTTTAATCAATGGTGTGGAGAAATGCCCAAAATAGCCAACTATGAATGATTAATTTTTAAACTGAATGACAAGCAAGAGGTATTTTGGAAAATATGGGGCCCTCATTTGAAGACAATTTTGAATGGTGAACTAAGGAGAAGATGAGAGAGAGATGATATGTGAACAGCACTGCTTATTGATTACTATGATATATGTTATATGTATTACACTAATTATGTTATATGATGATGTTTATCCAATGGATGGCGATGGGAGTGTGAGAAGAAACTTGATTGGACCTCCACTACAAACCCATTCAAGGAACAACTTGTCTATGCATTATTAGACACTCAAAGTGAGCATGATCATAAATAGTGAAATTCATGGGTTCACAGCAGCCCTCCTCCTTCACAAAGCTGCATTCCTGTGATTTGTTATCATATATCTACTCATGAAAGAGCAAAATGATGGTCTCACTTAACCGCAATCATTAACCAGAGGCCACCCCTCCTTAACTGTGTTTCAGGACTTCTAATTATTAACACCCAGACAGGCATAAGCAGGGACGGGCCCTATCCCATCCTGAGTTGATGTGCCCCCACTGACTGTGAGATAGGATGCAGCACTTATCACAGAATCAAATAGGGCCTGAAAAGGGCCGCACTTTTGCATGAACACTGTGATAAAACATAATTAGCATCTTGGTTCACACTCAAACATTTGGATCAACTTGTGCATTACTGCTTGGCAGAAAATCAAAATGTAAGACAACACCGACTAGATCGCTTCCATCGCCACCCCAAATGGAAAGTTCACCACGATCAGAGGGCCACAGAGTTGACTGCAGCACGCCATGAAGTCTGTCGAGGCTTCTGCAGACATTCATAAATGTCCAACACAAATGCACAAGTCATCCATATGATACAGTTTTGTTAGTTTGACAAAAGTCACAGTGTGGCTTGAGCTAAAATTGTTTGCTGATGTGTTAAAGTTAAATGTTATCTGCCATTCACATTTTCACATGTGCTTTGTAAAAATTAACAAAAACTGTTAATCAGGTTGCCCTTCAGGGACATTTCTGGAAAAATGGTGATATTCCTCATAATTTGACACCGAAAACACATTGAACAGAGTAACTGGCTTCATGTCTCCTCATGATAGGTAATGTTAAAAGGCAAACATGAGTACATAGTGCACAGTATTTTATAACTTGATTGGCTTGATTTAATAAGAAATTGAGTGTCCTTGTAGCTCAGCAATACAAATCATGTTTTGTTTTGTTTTGTTTTGTTTTGTTTTTTTTCTCTCATTGGTTCTTGATCTCAGTGTGTGGGCATTGTTATTAACCCCAAATTTATACATTTCAACTCAAAGACAAAAGAAATGGGGTATGAGAATTATTTCTGTGATGCCCCAAAACTGAGACTAACTAATGAAACACGGAGAACTGTCATCTGTTGCATAACATATATTTTTTTTTTATTTTGTAGTGGTGATTTTCCTCTTTCTGATCCCTCCTCACCACGAAGCCAGCCACCTCCCCTCATCCCACCCCCCACCCATGTCGTACCTTCAAATGCCCTGCATCTGGCTGTCAGTTTTCAGTGTGCAGCTTGTGCCCTGCCATCACTATGGTGAGCTCTCTGGATGTTGGAACTGACTTTGAATTAGATACAGTGATTTAGCTACATTTTTGGATTTTAAATGCATTTTGTTCATGTATTTATTATTGTATTGTTATGTATGTGCGTTTAGTTGTTACATTTAGATTTTTACTAGAATACAATGGGTTTGCAATGGCATGCTGGGCTTTTTTCATATAGCATTACTTTTTCTTTTGCATGCATCGTTATCCTTGCTTATTAGTTTACTAAAATTGATGAAGCTGAACATTCAGCAAGTAAATTCAGTCTGTGCTGCAAAATCAAACTTATTTTTGAGGTTTAATGTTTTATTTTGAGCATGAGTCAGAATTTTGCGTGATAATGGTCTTTGTGTGTAAATTTTAAGAGTTTTGCACCGCTCATTTACTTGTATGTGCAACCTTTGTGGCATGATGGATGTTGCAGTGTCACACGGGATTTACATGTGCATGTTGTGGTAGTGTACATGTGCAAAACCATGGTCGAAGGGGAAGTCTGACATAAATTTAGCCTTGAGTGTTATTTAGGTAATAGTGTAAGAGCATCTTGAGTGAGCTAAAAGGGCACGAGTAAGGGTCAGCACCTATGGCAGTAAACTAAAAATAGTTGGGATTTTTTCCCCACACTAAATACAAATTATTTTGTTGAACCACAGTTGTTGAGCCACAGCTCCTTTTGTACAGCTTCTGTTATTGAGGGCACCCGTGTTAACTAAGCACACTGTAAAATAATGGAAGTAAAGTGATAGGGAAACAGTAGCAAGAGAAGCATGATGAAAGGCGATGCATCATGAAACATCTATAGGGAAAACACTGATATAGATATAGACATAGATGTGTATACATTTTCATCTTTAGAATCTTTAGAGGATTTAGCACCAACCCTTAACCTTTATTTGGTTTGGCTGAATTCCAGTTGAGAAGTTGCAAACCCCTGTGGTTGCCTGACTTAGTGCAGTCGGTGTCATCTGACCATGAATGTCAAAGATCAATGGCATACGTAAGTGTGTGCGTGCATTCCCACGTGTGCACATGCTACTTTTGCCATGTGATTACACCATTGAAGTTACTGGCGTTGTATAGTATTTCCAAAATGTACTAGCAGCTGACAGCATTGTGATTTGTGTTTTTTTTCCTATTGCACTCTCTTCTTTCTGCACACACACACACACACACACACAAACACACACACACACACACACACACACACACACACACACACACACACACAATCCAGCTCTCCATCAGCTCTTTCTCCAGCATGTTTGCTCCACATGCCACCCTGTCCTCCTCCCAGTGGGAGTCTGCTGGGAGCAGGTATGTGAAGTTGGCCTCCACCAGCCTGGAGGAGGGACTGAACCAGACTCTGCAACAGGCGCTGAGGGAACTTGACCTGCCTGAAACACAGGATGTGCCACAGGGTAAGGTCAAGTGCAACACTGCCACAGTACAGCCACCTATCAGCCTACCGTCACTAACACCTACAGCATATGAATGGAGCAATGGTAGAATATCTACCAGCTCTGCTCCCACCAGTAGTCAGACATTTTTGGTTGGACTACAACTTGGTTGTTTATGAATCTCCTCCATCCAGGTGTGAAACACTCAGACTTATGCATCTGTGTTTTGGGGTCTCCCCTACCCTACCTCCCCTTCCTGCTGGAGGCTGGACAGAGGAGTCCAGGTAAAGAGAAACAAAACTCTTTGATAATCTTATAATGTTTTCTATTTGCATGTGGAGTCACAATTTGTGTCCAGAATTTCCAGTGATATTGTGAGTTGAAGAACATTATTATGGCATGTTATACGTATGTTGGTGGCATAGTCTTATAGGTGTGGTAAAAAAATATAAAATCCATTAGACGACCTACAGCTGAAAATTACTATGGAAAATCAAACCAATTAGATTGTGAATAATTGAGAAAAAATCCTAAAAACCAAGAATTTAGTTAAAAACATGACGTCCATTCCAGGCCTTTCTATGGACGGTTTTGCCTTTTCTTTCATTGCTATGAAAAGCGGTGAGCACATCTATGCTCCCAAGACGATGAACCCTGTCACTTCTGGTGACCTCATGACCTTTCCACTTGTGCCACCCTCAGGCCAAAATGTCAATTTTTCTCATGTGATGTCATGAAATGTAATCATTATATTGGAATATTTGGTGAGAGCATTTATACTCCCAAAAGGAACTAATGTGGATTTAACAAAAAAACATAGTTTACTCTTGAGTGTGGTGACCATATGACCTTTAACAAGCACCACCTCTCAGGCCAAAATGTCAAATTTGATATCTCACAATATATTGGGCAGGTTACCATGACATTTAATGAGCACACTCATATTCCCCAGAGAAAGAGCCCACCTTGTTATTTTTGGTGATCCCATGACCTTTGTTGTAGCACCACCCTCACACCAAAATGTCAGATTTGCACATGAGCTATTACTAAATCTAATTAGCTGATTGATATTAATTTAATAATCATGGTATTGATGGATTTGATATGGTGAATGCATTCATATTTCCCAAAGGAAGATTGCTCTTCATTTTGATGACCACATTGCCTTTCATCTGGTACCAGCCTTTGACCAAAATATCAGATTTTGGCCGAAGGGTCTAATCTGTTGAATGTCATGACTCTGTTGGTTGGATCAGAGCTGATCGAGGCCCTTGTGATCCCAAACATTGTATGTTTACGTAATAAAGTTAACATGTAGTACACGTGAGTAGGGTTGTTTTCCATGTTTACTGGACCCTTTTTTAACCCATCACCTACTCAGATGGGCATTTGATCTCTTAAAAATAATCAGTTGGGCAGATTGCCATTAAATGTAGAAAGTTCATCTATGCTATCTGCACCAGAGGATGAACCTTGTCAACTCTGGTGAGCTCTTGACCTTCATGCATCATTCAGCAGGAGCAATGCTTTAAGAGGGAATGCCTAACCTCCTCTTTCGTAGTCCCTTGGGAACTATTTGCAGGTCTACCTGGTACTTCTGGGTCCATTGCCTCATGTTGGAAAAAAGATCTAATGAGAGTGTCACTGCAGTGCTCATCTCTTTTCATCAATAAATATGATGTTTATTTTGTTGTTGTATCTGTTATAACTAATAAGAGACATTTTACAATAATGGTTGGTGAGAGGTAATGATAACAGTAAATAGATAATAGAGGATAATTTTATTTATAGAGCACTTTTCAAGCAATAAGTACAAGGTGCTTAACAAAGTGAGGAAATTTAAACATAGCCAACATTAAAGAACAACTGCAAGAGGTATGCCTATGTAATGAAACTTATGCATGTACATACGCGCACAATTAAAAAACATAAGCAGCATTAGTGGCAACTGTAAGAACTAAAAAATGAAACTTCTGCATATATGTACAGCTACATACATAAGCATATAAATATGCACATACATACATACATACATACATACTCACACACGTGTGATGTGTCTTTCTTTCTTTCTTTCTTCTTTCTTTTTCTTTTTTTTTTTTTTTTTTTTAGTTTTTTGGAGTACCAAAATTCTTTTCTTTGTTTTTTATCATGTAAAAGCAAGACTGTAAAAGCAAGTTTTAAAGTTTTAGTTGATCAAAAAAGAACAAGTCTTCATTTGAAATATTTAGCTATGATTATTTAGACTTTCCATTATGTGCACTGACACTGTGTGCCAAGAGTACCACATTCCAGTCACTGATGAACTTTGCATGACCGTAGAGAAACCGGTCAAGAATCTCTCTCTCTCCCCTACTCCTCTTCCAGGAGATGCCCTGCTGTGCTTCTCACCTTCTTGGCTCTCATGCTCCTCCTCCTCCCTCCTGGTTCACAAGGCTGTCACCTTTGACCTTGGGGGACGCACATTCCTTACCAGCTTCAATCCCCCTCGGGTGGTCACCTACTTCCTGTCATGTGACCCTTTCTCTGCGGAGGAAGTAACCCGTGGAGTGGATTGCCCAATGGGAACGTCTGGATCCCTGGGGATGTTTTGGGGGGATGTTCTGACTAGCAGGTTTCTGTTGGAGAAAGCTAAGATCCACACTCCCACGACCCTGGCATTACTGATGCCTTCGGAACAGACAGTCCTAGAGGAGGGCACCATGGGAGGGCTAGAGCTTGTGCACCTGGCAACAACAGTGAAGGATGACCTGAATTCCATTAGAAACAAGGTGGATTCCTTCCTGGACTCAGAGACTATGAGGCTCTCAGACAAGGTGTGTCCAATACTGCTGAGTTATCACTTTCCCTCCAGAAATTTTATTTTAGTGAAACTACTCAAATTAGTGTAATGGTGACATCGAAACTATTGATTCTTTTAACTTGCTCTGATGAAGGTGGTGCTGAGATGCAGCGGAGGGAGGTTTGTGAGCCAAGGAGCAGCAGCCTCCACCCCCATTTACCTGCCCAAAAGCAACAGAGACGAGGTGTGGGCCAGAGTAGATGAGTTGCTGCCAAGCCTGCTCCCTGGAGAGGCCGTTCTCTTGGAAACCTATTGCCCCCCACTGAAGCCTGGAGCTCGAGTAGAGACCCACTCTTTGGAGGAGTACACTGGTGAGGGCTTCAGTGGGCAGAATAGGTTGGGTTAGTGGCCCCCTGAAAGTCAGAAACCTTGCTTAAAGACAATGAACAACTTGAGAGGTAATGATGCACCTGGGTAGTAAACCTGTTATTATATTGTCTTATATTATGCAATGTGTTTTTAAATTCCCAGGTTGTTCAAAAGGTTTCTACAAGTACATGTGCTGTGAGTGCTTACCTGAATGATACTGGTGTGGATGTATGCATCAAATTTATGATTCTATTATCAACAACAAAGGGAACTACATTTTAGGAACCCTTTAATTAATTTTTTAACTAATCAAATAAAGATATGAACCATAGGCTTCATACAATGGAACAATAAATATAATTTCTTAAAGGTATAATCAGTTATTACTTAGGTTGCCTGAGGCACAAAATGACCATGTTATGAAAGCAGGGGTTCTCCAGTGGTGTGGCTCAGTGGTAGTCACGCCACAGTTTTCTCAATGGCTGCTGAGAATTCAAGGTTTCAAAACACTTTGGTTGACATTTCAGAATGACGTTGGCCATAATTCCAATCAACTAACCAGCTAATCCAGGTAAAACTCGATTTCAAATTTTCTACAGGCTACTGCAGCTGGCAGGGACCACAGGGTGAGACAGGTTGGGGCAGAGCTGGGTGCTGTTCTAATGATTGCCACAAGATGTTACTAAAGAGCCCATATTACTGATTGTTACTTTAACACAACCCATACCAACAACACTGTTATCCAATGCATTATGAACAATGGGGTCTATCAGAAAAATGGTCAATGATAATACATTGACTCTCTCAAGTGGTTTTTATTGCAATTTGTACTGTCTATTTTTGCATATTTACTGACATATTCACCGATTTCAATCTAATGTATTGGAACAATACTGGCCAGTGTTAGCAGCCATACAACATACACACCTTTACACTTTTTACACACCACACTGAACTGTTTTTGTGCAGTATGCTATAGATAAAAAACAGAATTGCTCATTTAACCCCTTGTTTTGTCAGACTGCAGGGGTCCAGACCTGTCCTTCAGAGTGTGTGCCATTGTTACTCGATCCCCTCAGAATGTCCCTCTCCTGTACAAGGTGTGTGTCAGGTTGAGAAGACAAATTGTTCATGAAGTTGGATAATATGCAGCATGCAAATTCATTTGACTCACTTCTGTCTCTCTCAATCTCATCCTGGTCCCTCTCAGATGGTGTGCAGAGTGGGAGCATCTGACACCCCTCTGTCTCACCACCAATCTCTGAGTCAGTCCCTGGAGACTACACTGTCAGAGTGTGGCTTCACCGACCCTGCATTAGCTGCCTCCATCCGTCGCCTGGCAACCAACACCGCCCTGGACTGCCTCCGTGTTATCATGGAAACAGAGGCAAGCATGTCCTCTGAAAGCCGTGGTGGACTCTCGGCACAAACGGACATGATAGGTGTGTGATCGTGTCTAGGTATGTGTTTGTGTGCTTCTGATGTGTACATAAGGTGCTGAATCAGGTTTAGTATCAAATGATTGTCCTGTTTCAGAGGCTGGAAAACGTTAAAGCAACATAAAGGTAGATGAAAACATTTCTTGTGCCTTCTATTAAAAAAAATGTCAGTGGCAGCTCATGTGCTGTTGAGGATATTGGGGTCTTGAGCTGTATTTGCCAAATGAGGGATTGGCTTTGCCAGTATTTCAGTTTTGGTGTCACAATCACTTGTCCTTTAGCACTGCTATTAGGCCACAGTGTCAAATTGATATTTCAAACTCTATCAGATTGATTGCCATGAAATTTGGTAAGCATATTCATGCTACCCAGAGTATGCAGCCTGTCAACTTTGGTGACCTTGTGACATTTCCTCTAGTGCCACCCTCAGGCCAAACATTTGGCCACACTTCTAACCTTCAACCAAATGTACACATCCCTTTCTCCCTCAGTCTTCCTTCTTCTATCATACTGGACCAGACCAGTGGGCCACCAGCAAGAAAACCCATGCTTTCTTTCAAATTAAGTCACAGCCCTATTATGTCTCAACTACGATACTCTCAAATCTCTCTCTGTGCCTCTCAGGAGTGGACCTGATCTTCACATCTGACGGTTCCACCATCAAACCAGTTGTCCTGGGCTTCCATCCATCCCTCTGTCTCCAGTCCTCCATCCCAGAGCAAAGGACAGTAAAGGAAATATTTGACCGGGAGACGGAAGCATGTCGGGGCACCCTCCTTCTCACACCGTTCACTCGCTCTCAGTGCTACTTGATGCAGGAGAAGACAGTGCTTGTGGTGGGAGCAGGGTCTTACAGTAAGAAGTTTATCTGGGAGGCGGCCAAGCACTACAAAATCAAGGTAACAATCTCAGAGAGTAACAGTGTGCAGCATGAAAAATGTGTGTCACTAGTCATGTCACTAGTGGCAGATACATCGCTATATAATTATACATATTTATGAAGTCCTTGTGTTCTACCCTGCCACGTAAATGATAACTGACATGCTTGCTACCATTTGAAATCAGATTCTTCTGGTGGACAGTGACCCAAAACACTTTGCATCAAAAATGGTGGATCACTTCTTGCCCCTGCCTGACCTCCCAGACCATCGTCGGGATGACCAGCACTGCATCTATATCTGTGATTGGCTGTCCACCTCTGGACTTCATCCTGATGGCTGTGTATGCTTCTGGGATGACTGTGTGGTCTTAACGTCGCTGATTTGTGATAGGCTGGGGCTGAGAGGGTCACATACCATGGCTGTTGGCATTGCCAAGGAGAAAAGCCGTACCCATCTGCACCTCCTGAGTCTGCTGATGTCCACAGGGACCCAATCAGTCTCTGCTGAGCTGCCCACTGGCCAGGCGGATAGCCAGGTAGACCTCAAGAATGGACCCAGAGGAGGGATCATCAGCATGGAAGGAGACAGCTTGAGAGCAATGCCTGATTTTAACACTATCAATCTCCTTAATGGGATCACAGACAAACCTGAGAACATCTGTGCTCACTCCTCACCATCTCCGTCCCTTTGCTTGTGGCCTTCTTCTTCCTCAATGTCCTCAGGTTCATTCCATCCATCGGTTCCCCTACTCTCCCCCTCTCCCAGTTCCTATGCAGTTCCCTGCCTCCATGTGGAGAGTGCATTGGACCTGCAGAAAGCTGCCCAGGGAGGACAGAGGCTGCCAGGGGCTACGAGTATTGGACTGGTCAGGTTCCCTGCTGTGATGAAGCTTGAGTACGGAGCAGGAGCAGTGGGCGTCAGGAAAGTAGGCTCCCTCTCAGAGAGTCTTGCACATTTTGAACGCATCGCAGGTGACCTGAGAGAGGAGACAGACTACCCAGGTATTGGCCTGGGCTGGGGCAACGCCATGACCCTTATGGAGTATGTGGGGGGCACCGAGCACGATGTGGACCTAATGCTGTTCAACGGCCAACTGGAGGGGGCCTTTGTGTCTGACAACGGCCCCACCCGAGCTCCTACCTTCACCGAAACAGCAGCTCAGATGCCCTCAGGCCTGGCTCCAGATAAGCGTGCCCAGCTGATCCGGGCAGCATATCATGCCTGCTTGGGCTGTGGCCTGCGGGATGGAGTCTACAATGTGGAGCTCAAGATGACCAAGCTGGGCCCACGCCTCATTGAGATCAATGCACGGATGGGAGGCTTCTACCTGCGGGACTGGATCCTGCAGCTGTACGGTGTCGATCTTCTCATGGCTGCCTTCATGATTGCCTGTGGTGTGCGGCCACGCCTGCCCTCAGCAACAGATCTGCCGGCCAGGGGCCACTTTGTCGGGGTGATGTGTGTGGTTTCACAGCACCTTCAGGCCTTGAGGAGCACCGCCAGCCCCCAGCGTCTGCGCAGCCTGCACCAGGAGGGAGCGTTGTGGCTCAACGAGCTGGCCGCTGATGATGAACTAATTGCAGGGGAGTACGAGGAGCCTTTCTGTAATGTGGGGGTCCGAGACACCTGCAGCAGGGAGAGGGCCTGCCAGCGACTTCTGGCCCTCTGTCAGGGCTTGGGGTTGCACTGCCCACCGCGCTATGACCTGGAATACTTCCTGTCACATTTCCATTAAGTAGAATTCAGAATGTAGAGACGCTCATTGGGTCTTCTGCATTTATTTTATTTATTTATTTAACCATGATATGAAAAAGCAGGGCTAATTTGACAATAATTAATTTAAGGTAATGTGTCAGCCAGTCAATGTGAATGTAACAGGTTCATTCTCACAAGAAAAAGAAAAAAATGTTTCTGAAACTAATATAATTTGAATTGTATTTTTTTGTCAGGATTTTGGGACCATACAAAAAGATCAGCGTAAGATGTTGAAATATCACAACACAAATTCATGGGTGGAATTACATTTGCATTATTCATGAGTCCAAACAATTTTATCCGCCCTGCAATGCTGTTTGAATTTTAAAGACAGAAAAAAGTACCTGCCCCTCTCATTAGTAACACTACTTAATTCAGTGTAGTTTGAAGAACAGTCACAACAGTGTGCGCAGAGTGATATGCCAGAGTTGAATGACCCTTTATTACCTAGCAATTCAAAATATCACAAGCAGCAAAGTTATACTGTGGAGAGACAAGCAACAACAGATGGGTGAGGTACAAGCTGATGAGACCACTTTTACAATTTTGGCAAATATGAAGACAATGTCCAAAGAGCTGCAACTGTAAGTGTGAGAGATCAGTCCCTCCCTAGACATCACTGTAAGGGACTTCTAGCTCCTCTGTAAGTGTATGGCTTTTTGGAGAAACTTCATACTTTGATTGTTAACTTCGTTTATGCATGGAGGGTAAAAGCTGCAAAGGTTACTTGAAATGAAAGCTCACTGTAAGTGCCCTTGAAGTAAATCACCATGATTGTCAGATGTTGACAATGTTGATTTGCAAAAAAAAAAAAAAAAAAAAAAAAAAAAAAAAAAAAAATCATATTGTATTGTAACCTGCTTAATGTATTGTTTTAGTTTAAAAGGTCATTTGAGGCAGCTGAGCTCCACCTTTGGTAAAGAGCAGATCCAGATCTTTTGTTTGCTCAAAAGTCACAGCTGGCAATAAAGTGCTTCCTGATGATGAGAAACACTCTTGTTGTCCTTCTTGCATATCTCAGTGGGATTTTCCAAAAGGAGCTGTCAAATGTACACTTTATCGTCACTGACCCTGCTGGAATTGGATATAAGATAAGAGTATACTTCAATGTTTATGTGTTTAAGCATGATTGAAATATGAGTTAGTAAATTACAAAGCATTTTACCAAGGAAGAGTCTCAGTCTTTGTCATGTAAACAAAGTTATCAGCCCCTCCCTTTAATGAAAAAAAAAAGGCCAAATCTCAAATTTCCCAACTTCCTTTACACACCCCTAAAATCCCCCTTCCCTTCTCACTCGCAGTCCTTTTTTCCACATGAACACTGCAAACAAGGTGGGTAACTTCATGTTTTTCTGGATATCACTGTGTTCTTTGACACTGCATTCACAATCTGTCCTCCAGTTCCAACGTGATTTTGCTATACAACAGTGATTTTTATCTGCCTAAAGTATCCCTAAGACTTTTATTGTACAAAGACTGTACTGTTGAAGGGTGATTACAAATCTGGTTCTGTTTGGGTCAAGACCTAACTCAGTGGCATTTCTGACAATGGAGGATACTGAGTCAACAGCTAGGGAGAGGACGAGAGGAAATGACGGGAATCAGGAACCAGAGACGAACACAGTACTGATGTCTAGCAAGCCTCTGCATCGATTCATCAGTGGAGACCCGAAAAGTCTTGGGGTAACATCTTACACCACCAAAGAAATATGACTGTGACATTGTATGTACAAGGGAGAGCTTATTCTGTATTCAAAATAGAAACAGATCATCCAGGGTGGGCAGTCAAAGGAAGGACGCAGGTTACATACATATTGTATTTACATTGGTTCCACTGTCCATCTCTTCATGTCCCCTCCTTCCTAGATTGTTGTCCTGATCTTTGGCTGTGCAGAGCTCCTGATGGGATTTCAGATGGCCAAAGACAAACTTGAAAACTCTACTAAGATCTACGTCCCTTTCTGGCAGGGGGCTCTGGTACTGAGCATTCAAGTGGTTTGCAGTTAAATGCAGAAGTGGAAAGAGATGCTGTAATGTTTCACTTGAAAGGTTGTATTTTCACTGATATATTTCTCAAGTAGAAGTAAAAGTGCCTATCCTGGAAAACACTCAAGTGAAAGAGTAGTCAACTTCACTGAGTGCAGCTTGATAGAAAAAAAAAAGCCTGTATAAATTGGAGGACATGCCATTTCAGCAAGAACTCTTGATCAAATGTAGCTCTCTCAGATAAATGTTAACCTTTAGTTAATAGTTATTTTATTTTTCAATTAACAAACAATTAAATGATAATTAATGTTTACTTATTACACAAGAAACTACCTATTAACAGTTTACTGTTGCACACATTACAACATTTCATATACAATATTAATTATTTTTTAATGATTACCAATTAATTTCATAAACATTTAAGAAATAATTTATAAAACATCTACAAACATTACATAGATAGATGGACCACATATTTTACAACACTATAAGTAGTTTGTAATCATCTATAAACATAATTTGAATTGTTATTATAACGTTTGCTCAGATGTTAGTAATACTTGGTTAATAGTTAATAAATACTGAGTCATGCATCTTTAAATATTATTTGGATAGCCTTTATAAAGTTGGATATTTTTAATTGAGGTGCTGAAGCTTCTAACTTCTTACAGTCTGCGTCAACTTGAAACCCATAATCACTGCTTGTGGCTATATGTATTAAATAATTACTATAAGCAGCAGTTGCAACTTCATATTAGCCATCCAAATAGTTTAGAGATGCTTTACAACCAATTATTAACCATTAACAAAGTGATTTCTTAAATGTTTACAAAAATAATTGGTAATCATGAACAAATACCTCATATAGTGGATAAAATATTATAATGTGTGCAACAATAAACTGTTAATAAATAGTCTGTGGAATAAGTAAACATTGTTAATAATCATTTAATTTGTTAACTATAAATAACTATTAACTAAAGTTTAATTGACAATCGGTTCACCATTTATTAATAATGGTTATTATAAAGTGTTCGGAGCTTTAATTACTGTCCTCTGACAACCACCATGAGGATCAATAGGGTGTATGTGTGTGTGTGTAAGCCACATGTTTGAATGTACCAGTCACATAGAGTTGGTTATGTGAAATATTTGGGGTGAATGAAGATGTAGAGTGATCTTTTTTGTTTTTCCACCAGTTTCTCATCTGTGGAAACCTCTCTATCTACACTGGGGTGCATCCATCCAAGAGAATGGTGGGTTCATACTCATGGTCTCACCTTTAGTATTCAGCAGTGGGCGGGAAAACAGATCCACCCATACAATCTTTTACAAACTTTCCCAGGTGACAGTGTGTTTGGCCATGTATGTGGTTTCCATCTTGGGAATCCTGCTCTCGCTTGGCATTAGGATATGGAGTATCTGTTATCTCCTCCACCTCCTTTGGCGGTATTGGAGCAGGACCTGGGCCCAACGGGAAGCTGTGAGTTGGCCCATATTTTCAAACTAAAAAGATGGCTTACACGTTTTAGTAATGAATGTCTTACATTTCTTTTTTTTTCTTTCACCTTCTCTCTTCAAAAAGACACAGCTTCTGATGGTTGAGGTCGTATTGTTCATTTCCACTTTCTGTGTGTCAGTGCTTCTCATCTTCCTGTCTGCAAAGGCACGTTTAGCCTTGAAATCCACACACACTCAGGTAACACATCTTACTAATATTGGTATTATTTTATTCAGAAAAGATCAGTCCCAGTGATATTCACCTCTACAAATGACAATGGCATTTAAAAGCTGTGCAGCAGACATTTTTCTCATTTTGTTGCTTTGACTCCACCTCTCTCTCTCCAACAGGTTGTTGTCCAGCATGTCCAGCAAGCAGAGTGACAGCACATCAGCCTGAGATCAACATATTACATTATATCTAATATATAACCTCAGTGCCAGCTGCAACATTTTTTCCTTGCATAAACCTCCTCTACAAGACAAGACATGCATGTGTTGTGTATCCTGTATGTGCAAGTGCTACACCACCAGATGGCAGCATAGCTCAGTCACACCCTATGGTATTTTTCAGTAACTGCATATTACCCATCAGACACTTTACATTTGTGACTTGTGATTTTAAGTTGGGTGATCTGAAAATGAAGCCACATCAGAATTAAATGCATTTGAGTTATTGTATTCTTTTATTTATCCTGCTTGTTTTGTAGACTTATTACAAGTCCCAACAATAAGTTACTGTGGTGTCCAACCTCTCCTTGCACACAGAATGTAGGACTATAAAATTCATTCAAATGTCATTTCCCTGGAGGTGTTTGAACACAAAGCTCTTTTAGACTGACACCACATGCACTCAGACACTCCCATTTCATCAAATCCCCAAAACACCAAAAACGGCAATGAAGCAACCAAATTGTGTTCTGTTAATTTATTTCCATTTGGTAGACAAACAAGTAGTCAAACATTTTAGCAGACGCTCTCCACCAGGTGTTGGCAGTACCACACCCAGCAGAATCATTTCCTGAAGTCATATTTGGTCCATGTGCTGTTTATTTAAATTTGAATGTTCACAGTATTTAATAGACATAGCTGGCAGTGTACAGGGACTTCATGGAGGCCGTGTCAGCTGTGCCGCTGGGCTTGTACTCTCCTTTGGAAGCCTGGCCGTTGATCTGAGGAGGCCAACAGAAAGGGAGGGTTAGGTCAAAGTCAAACTCAAGTGTTAATCATCAGCCAAGTAACTTTAACAACATTAGGGCAAGAGGGAAGCAACTACAGCTTTACAGAATTAATAATTTACCCATCAGTATCAAGTTGGGCAATGCCAAGATAAAGGTCCATTCTTAATACCCAGCTCTGTGTTGCAGAACTACCAATTGATAAGTGATTTACTATTCGATGTAATTCACCACTAGTCCTCCAGACTTACCTTTGCTCTGGTGCTGAAAGCCTCCTGTGCAGCTTTCATGTTGGCGGCTTTGCCCTGCCAGGCGGCGAGGGCGGAGGCCTGGAGTGCACGGCCATACGAGAAGGTCAGCTTCCAGGGGCGGAGGAGGGGTACCTGGTTGATGGCATTCAGGTTGAGGGAGGCCTCCTCCTCGCTCTGGCCTCCAGACAGGAAGCAGATGCCTGGAAAAAAGAGACGAGAAACTGATGATGTACATGGGCCTCTTTAAAACAGGTTTATTAAACTCTAGATGGTAAAGTCAACGTCAGGCCTCACAGGAGGGAGGGAATGCACTCACCTGGCACAGAGGCAGGGACAGTGCGCCTCAGAGCGGTCACAGTGGCCATAGCTACCTCCGCAGGTGTGAACTTCTTAGGGCAAGAGTGTCCAGCAGTGACCATGTTGGGTTTCAGCAGGGTGCCCTCCAGGTAGACATGGTGATCAGACAGAGCCTTGTACACAGCAGCCAGAACCTGAGAAGGAACGGGTTTGTTATCACACGTCCAAATAACAGAACACAGCAGCCCATTTGGAAAGGATCATCTTTGGAACAGCATATCTGGTGGTTTATGCGTTTGACCGACCTCTCACACCTGAGCAAAATGAACCCACCTTTTCTGTGACGTACTGGCAGCGCTGCAGGTCGTGGTCTCCGTCAGGCAGGATCTCTGGCTCCACAATTGGCACCAGGCCATTCTGTTGGAGTTACAAAAAAGTGGCACCTTTTAGAAAGTAAACATACTCACAGTGTGTGATCTAAAGTTCAGGGTTCATAGAGACCTGAGTAATAATTGTATGCATTTGGATGCTCTAGTTTAGAACAAAGCTATAGTGTATCAGTTCTTGGTGGACACAAGGGATTGGCCATTTGTTTCAAAACAGCACACCGTGGTTTTTCATGCAGTCCTTGTGTACCTTTATTGAGTTTGTCCCAGAGTCATTGCTACACACCTGTTGGCAGATACTGGCATATCTGGCAAGCACATTGGCATTCTCGGCAATGGCAAGAGCCGATGGGCAGCCATCTGAGATCTTGAGCACACACCTCCACTTGGCAAAGTCGCAACCATCCTTCTTGTACTGGGCGCAGCGTTCTGAGAGGCCATCAAGACCTACAGAGGAACAGGATTCTTGTGTCAAATACTGTAGCAGCCCACTGCATCTGGCTGTGAGTGTGCCAGTGACCACAATCGCATATGGTTATATACACCGAACCTTTCAGTTGCAGCTGGAACATTGATCATTCCATGCTCTAAAATTAAAGCACTTATCCTGCGTGATTGCGTAATTTGTTAAATCACCAAGGGAATCCTGAAACTTATCAATTAAGCAGGCTTCAGCTTGTAGTCCAATTTTACAGCTGTAGTTGAAATCCATATGCATTTTCACCTTGTGTGGTAGTCTCGCCATCTGTTCCATTTAAACCAGCTGTGCCCTTGTCCACCTGAAACACGAAAACCAAACAAATCCATAACTCAGGGGACAGCCTATCGAAGACCTATGGGTTTATATTCTTGGGATTTGGCCTCATCAGCTGAAGCTTGTGACCTCCTCACCTTGATGCCAACAACAATGCCCTTCTCCTTGATGACCTGGGGGAAGAGCTTGCCACTGTTTGCCTTCTGGTAGAGCGTCTCATGGAAGAAGATGACCCCACCGATGCTGTTGGCGATGGAGGGATCGACAGAGAAGAGGAGATCACGGAAGCAGCGGCGGTTCTCCTCGTTGTTCTCCACATTGATTTTTTGAAGGCGCTTTCCCATGGTGCCTTGAAAGAAAAAAAAAAGGTTACACACGCCAACTGGTTTAATAAAAAAAAAAAAAAAAAAAAAAAAAAAAAAGTCACCCCTCAACCCCAGTAGTTCCTGCTCCGTGTTTCCAAACTCACCTGTGGATTCATCTGCAGCCAGGATTCCCTTTCCTGGAGCCACAATCTTCTGAGCAATCTCAGAGAGCTCCTTCTTCTGCTCCGGAGAGAGCGATGGGAACTGATGAGTCATCCTAGTGAAAAGGAGATGTATTAACAGGTGAGACTTCTGAAAATGCAGTGAGTGAGAGAAGTGTCTTTTTCCTCAGTCTGTATCAACCTCTGCCTTGAAAATCATCCTTGTGTCACTCCTGTAAATATTTGGATTGCATGTTTGAACTTTGGCCTAGATCTGACAAGTTCTACCTCTCTATCCGAATTCAGTTCATAGTTCACTCAGAGTTGTTGGGTTCAGTGTGTGGCGTTGACCTCATACTCTCTTAAACGACTCTTCCCCCTCTTCGTACACACGCACACGCACACACACACACACACACACACACACACACACACACACACACACACACACACAGTAAGATCCTATGCACAACAACATCAGTGATTAGTGATCAAGGGCGGCTGGTTAAACACGGATGTGAATGTTGCCATTGGCATGTAGCTGCACCATCCAGAAGACACGCTGCGCCACATGACACACAACGCGTGCTTTTCATTGACCAAACTTCCTCCCCGCAACATTGTAAAAAAAAAAAAAAAAAAAAAAAATCAAAGTTTTCGCGTCACTTTAGAAGTGAAACTTAGCCTCAGCCAACTTTTATCTAGAGCGACACACTTAGACAATTAGTGGGTGTTGCAGAAATGTTGCACCTCAGATCTATTAATGCATTTTGCTTTCAACGCTGCACACTGAAATAAGTCGCATCTTGCAGAAACAACAAAAACATTGATCAAGGAACTTTTCCACAAGAAAGGGAAATGAGTCAATCAAGACGGGGCAAGAGATGTGAGTTAGAAAATGCACCTTACTTGAGAATTAGTCAAACAGCAGCGACAGCAGAAGGAGCAGACGGCCTCTCTCGCCTCCCAGAGGTTAGGACTTTTTGAGGAGACCGAGCAGTGGACACAAAACGCTTTTTATTGTCTCTATGAAGAGGCGGGGGAGGTGCTCCTGATGTGGCGGGGGCGTGCATCACCGTCCGTCATGCAATTGGCCCATTCGGACAGCTGGGGGCGTGTTTGTGTATAAATGCTCTTTTCTGTGGACTTTGAGTTCGTATCAGAAGCTGAGGGGATGACTGCAAAACATGAAAGGAACACAATGTGTCGTCTGAAGGTGAAATTATAAAACTGGAGCACGTCTGCACGCATGATGCGGCTCCCGAGCAGCCTCCCTCCCCACCCCCCCCTATTTTGTTGGCTAGGCTGTTGCAGCACTTTTGGGGAAATGTTGAAATGTAATGCGAGAGGCCTGTGGCAATGTTGCAATTCATGTTTCTCTGGATTTGTTGCAAGAATGGACAGAATTCATCTTTGTCTATCTGTGTCTCCCTCTCTTTGTCTATATATGGCACTTATATGATGATCATGTTTGTGTTTTTGTTTTTATGATGGAAAAAGAAGTGACTGGTCTGCAAGATGCATGATACATGATCCTGATGAGGCCTGTCTACAAACAAATATGACACTTTTTCATTTAAGTTATGGAATTATGGAATAAGTTATGCACAAACTTTTATACAGGAATACTTTTATTTTGCATTTGTTTTGGCCACACCAGGCTGAGACTAAGCAAGTGGAGCATTCATTTACTAAGCACAAAGGACTAACCATGTGAAACAACCTGCTTTGTCATGTTGTCCTTGTGTGTCTGCCCTATGCGTCACATTACTTATCAATCACGTCATGCACTAACAGCTTTAATATTGATCCTAGAGACTGGCCCAGAGAGCTTTTGGGGGGTTGTCTCAAACCGTGGCACTGGTCCTGTGCGCTGACCTCAGCAGACAGGCATATTTGACCCCTGCGGTGAGGTAGGTTTGGTGGATCTGTAACGCACAAAACAGCCTTTGCACAATGTGGACCCTGCACCCTGTGCAATTTACCCTCAAATATTGCTGGTCAGAGTCCAGTCCCGGTCCATCAGTCCCCTTTTACATAATGTCTGGGTGGTGGGGGTGACTCAGAGAGATGGCTAATGTTGAGAGAGCCTAGTTATTGAAAAGACAGCAAAATATAAATGTTGATTTGGTCGTCCAACATACTACATTTCCAAAAAAGAGGAAGATGAATAGCCCTGGTCTGATCTACATATTGTGAATTTGTGTATGTTCACCTGACAGAGATATATTTGTGTCAGGGTTACTTATGTTAGTTATTTTACTTAACTTTATATTACAATTAGGGACTTTAAATTGCCCATCGTGAATGGAGAGTGTGAGAGCATTAATGATCATTAGCCGGAGTTTGCATATCCTCCAGGAGGTGGCGCAATATCAGTTTGCCGATATGTTGTTCGACCTCGTCTGTTAACACTTCCGTTTCCGGAAGGCAATGCTAAGCAGCCGCAACATCAACATCCTCAGATAGAGTCCGCATATAACATATTTTAATCTAAATCGGTAAGACTTTTGGCTTAGCGTGATTAATGTAAACTAAATGACAAACCAGTGCGTTGGACTGTGGAGTCTCAGCGCACCTTCTGTCCACCAGCTGTCGTTTAATCTGACTAGCTCCACTAGCGTTAGCTAACGGCTAACGTTAGCTTAGCGATAGCTTGGCTGATTGTATTAGTTTTTATCAGCGGTTAAAATATAATGGCTAATAAATTTCAAATGCCATTCGTCTGTACACCCTCACTACTGTTAATGCTCATGGTGAATAAGGTTTCACCATGAGCCTTAAGACCGTTATTCTTGACCAAAGATTTGTTCAACACAGTTTCGTCTATTAGTTCATGCGGTGTTTTCATTTAACGGCACACACTGAAACCTGGGACTGACATTGCTGCTTTATCTGTCACTCAGTTTGTTGTAGGAGTGTGAGGATGTCCGGACAGAAGCGTCCCGGTGACAGCGGCGGGCCCTCCTCCTCTGGTGCTCCTCCAGAGAAGCGGAGGGACAGGGAGGGAGGAGAGGACGGAGGCCCGGGGGTCAGCGCCGCAGCCGGGGGGAGCACAGCGGTGGAGACGGTCATCAAACTGGGAGGAGTGTCCAACTCGGTCAGCCACTCACAATTATCTAGTTTGCTTTTAATGTGTTCATGCATTCAGAAATATGACTGACTTACATCACCGTCACCTCTGTGTTCTTCACAAATGAATTTACTTGAGTCGTGTCTGTTTGCAGGAGGAGCAAGACATCAAAGCTCTTCAGGCTAAGAACCGGAAGCTGGGAGAGGCTCTTGATCAAAGACAGGTAACCCCATGAACTTTTAACGTTTGGTTACATAACCAAACACACACACACATTTGGAAGCAGTATACTCCTTGTTTTGAGAAGGGTCTTCTTCGTGACTGTCGTCTTACAGGTGATTGAGGATGAACTGCGAGAGCGAATTGAGAGACTGGAGACTCGCCAGGCGACTGATGATGCTAGTCTGCTGATCCTCAATAGATACTGGAACCAGGTAAACAGTCGCTGTCAGAGCTCAGACTCAGGATAATAAAATCTACCTGTCCTATTACATCCTTACATTTAACAGACTCTTTGTTAAGACAGATCAACAAGTCACAATATGAAGAGACTTTCCTTCTCCTCTGCTTTCAGTTTGATGAGAACATACGACTGATTATCAGGCGGTACGACCAATCTAACACTGAACCTGAGAAATCTCCGGCAGCAGAGGGGCGGAGCTTAAAGCCAGAAACTCCAGAACCTGATGGCGACTCCAATCAGGAGAGGGCCAAAGACAGAGGTATGGAGAACTAATTCAGGAATAAGACTCAGAGAGCAACAACACATGGGACCCCATAGTACCTTCAGGAATAAGACTCAGAGAGCAACAACACATGGGACCCCATAGTACCGAATGTAGCAGCTCTTGGCCTAAAATAACATTTAGAGGGAAGTGATTCAGCGTCGCTTGTCTGTTTTCTTTGCATCTTGAACAAACTCAGAACTTGCATCGCTGTTGTTGGGTTTACGCTTCTGTCTAGAGCTGCCACCTAACTAATGACGTCTTTCCTTCAGATTTAAACACCAACATCACCTTACCAACTTTTTTGTGAAATATGGCTTGATCATTTATTACCATTTTCAACACCCAATTAGTGTAAGCAAATGAAAAATCCGACCATCGAGAAAGAGACAAAATATAAACAGTGACAATCATCCGAACACTGCAGCAGTGGAAAACAGAAGAAATACAAGAGCTAACCTTATTATAGGCCAATGCAGAATGATCTTAGCTCCTCCAAAAAGACATCAGCACATTACATTTAAGTCGAGCACTGCAGAGGGCAAAGGTCAATGCAGTCCTTGAACCAGAAAACACCTCACTGAGTGCGCACCGATATTCTGAGCTGTAAGAATTCATTGTGAAAACTGCACCAGAGCTCTCCATATTTCTTCCATTTCAAAACCCGCCTTCTGACATGGTCACTCAGGCCACCAGGGAGAGACGGCCACCTCCTTCCTGGCCACGCTGGCGAGCAGCAGCAGCGAGGAGATGGAGGCGGAGCTGCAGGAGAGGGTGGAGTCCAGCCAGAAGCAGGCCAATCGCGTGGTGGAGATCTACGAGAGTCTGAAGAGCACCGTGGACCAGCTGGCGACAGAGCTGGACCCCGTAGCTGGTGAGATGGAGGGTTGTTGTAAGGGTGGATGAAAACAATGTCCGGATGTCATGTGGTAGCATAGGTGCTGTAAAGCTTGAAGGGGTGATAATTCTGAGCAGCTGATATCCTGGTAAGTGGGAAAGGTTGTGCTAGTCTGGCACAGCAGCTGGGACGAGGAAGATGTTCTCATGTAGAGTGCTGCTAGAACCAGCTGTTCAGTACAGCTGACCATGCCGTTTGTTTGGGAAGGGACTTGTCAAGTCAGCTCACGGGTTTCAGCTCCATAACGTCACATTATTGTCATTTCTCCACAGAGGGCTGCTTGTGGCGCGTTGCCTCTCAGCTGAACACCCTGCTGGCCAGTGAGAATGAGCGGCTAAATCAGCTGACCGAGGACCTCCAGCAGAAGCACAGCCACATGACCAGCGAGGTAGGAAAGCTATGTCCCAATTAGGGCTGCATCATATGGACGATATTTATGCCAAATATCTCGATAGTGATACAATATGTAATGTTACCATGGGTTCACACTTATTTGGAATTTTAGTTGTAGCCACAGTGAAAATTAAGCATTCTTCAAAAAAGAGCATTATAATACCAAATAGATGTAGAAAATGCAGTTACTCCACAAAGTATTTTATTGATCAGAACAGACCAATCACTGTCTCATATTTGTGCAAAGCTCTGAGACTGCTGGGCTTTGTGATGACCCTCTCTTCCATGATTTTTGTATCACACTAGAGGCATTTTAAATTGTAATGAAAATTAGATACTCTAAGAGTCTGTTTTCAGAAATGTATTTGAATAAAACAACAAGGACAGAACTCAGTATCTCATTTTTTTGTATTTAGTTGTCAAAACTTATCATGCTTTCATGTGTATTTATACTAGGATGACTCTCTTTTAGGGGGGTCGCAAAGAGTAATAATAGTAAATGTTGCAAATCACTCTGTTAGATATGATCATCATTTGCTGATGTGCAAAAAGTCTCTGCCCTCACATAATACTGATTTGGCCCAGTCAGTAAACACACTGATACCTGCTTAAAGACCATGCAAACAGTGCGTGTCAGAGAGACTAGATTAGATTAGAGTATGTTCATTAAGGGACATTTGGTTCAGACAGTTAAACTTATGGATCCCCAAAGGAATGCAGTGTAAGGAATATTTCAGGAGGTATAGAAGGGCACACCCGCTTTAGGCCATCCTGCTACTCTGATATTTTTTCAGAATTTACCAGTCCCATGTCTGATTGCTGTCAATCTCACTTATTGGATATAATAAATCAAAGCGGACAGTTGTACATGTGGCAACCAAACAGAATTTAGAAACGGGCACAAAACACCTGAAGGTAAGACAGCATTCAGCCAACATGCCTGTAGGGTAGTTGGTGAAAAGTGACAAGCTGATGAATCAAGCGACAGCACACCTTTTCACATAGCTTGTTTTGTTAATTCATTCCATTGTCATTCCTCAGTAACAGTATCTTGATAGTTGAGTAATGTTATATTATAATAATATTTTATTATGTTGCCATTAATGCCTTTGCTGCGGTCACCTAGCAGTGTCAAATCTATGTCTTCCTGTCCCCCAGTCTCGCTCTCTTGGCCGTGCGGCAAACAAGGCTGACACACGGGTCAGTGAGCTGCAGGGTCTGATCGAGGAGCTGCAGTGGGACATGGAGAAGATCCGACGTCGAGAGAACCGACTCAACGCACACCTGAGTGAAATCCTAGAGAGGGTGAGGACATTCTGCTCTGTCTGTATCAGTCAGTGTGTGTGTATCAGCGTGATTGTCAATACAAAATGTAATTTTTATGTTTTTGTGTTACTGTAAATCTCTCCTCTCACACATCCTAGGTGAACAGTAAAGGCTATAAGGTGTGCGGGGAGGCCAGCAGTGTTTGTGGGACCATTACTATTAACAAGAGAAAGGTACTAGTTTGATTCACAGTGTTTTTAATCAAAACTGATTCCAGATGTATTAGATGCCATTAAATTCTCGAATTGGTAGTCCTGTTTTGCCATTCATTGCGTGAATTCCCGTTTGTTTTTGGAAATCCAGTTTGAGGAAATGAACAGTGAGTTGGAGGAGAATCGGGAGCTGGCAGACAACCGTTTCAGTGAGCTGCAGAAGCTGCAGCAGGACCTGCAGAATGTCAACCAGGAGAACAACAACATGAGGGTACAGTCTATGGCCTTTGTCACACACCGTCTGCCTTGAGTGTTAGAGATGTGTAGTCTGTTTTGCTCAGAGGCATTTCATTCAGAATATGACTGATTATGAGATTACAAAATTTACAGACTGTGTTTATACAAGTTTAAAAAGTCATGGTTGTGGTTAAAGCTAACCCTCTCTCTTCATCAGGCGGAGTTGTTGAGTCGAGCGGAGGGCGTGGTGAAGGACAGTTCAGAGTATCGCTGTCTGCAATCCCAGTTCTCGGTGCTCTACAATGAGTCTCTGGTCCTCAAGGCCCAGTTGGACGAGACGCGCACCCGCCTCAGCACCACAAGGACTGCGTGCCTTCGCCAGCTGGAGCACATGGAGGTGTGTGTGTGGGAATTTTTGAGAGAATGATTTTGGTGCACTTGCATGTGGTTCATGAAAGAATGTGTGTTTATCTGCTTTTCTGTCTCTGTCACCTCTGTCCCTCTCTGACCTTGATCCCCTGTGTGTGCAGAATGACGAGGTGGCCCTGCAGAGGAAGGTTCGTACAGAGGTCTTTCAGCTTGAGGACACACTGGCCCAGGTCAGGAAGGAGTATGAGATGCTGCGCATTGAATTTGAGCAGACTCTTGCTGCCAATGAGCAAGCAGGTAACTAACCTGACCAGCCACTACATATGCTCAGTAAAGAGGCAGATTAGTGGGATTTGCATAGCTTTGAACAGTAAGTCTGTTTGGGAAATAATGGCTTCATGGCTTGAAACCCTTGCTGACAGCCACCTTGTTCTCTCAGGCCCCATTAACAGGGAGATGCGTCACCTGATTAGCACTCTACAAACCCACAACCAGCAGATGAAGGGAGAGGTGGTGAAATACAAGATGAGACTGAGAGAAACGCAGTCTGAACTCAACCAGGTGTGTCAGAGCGAGATGTTGATGCCCATGCAGCAATCACCTCCTTCACCATGAACAACAAAAGAATGAAAATGATTAAAAATGAGGTTATACTTGTGTGCTGAATTGTTGCCATTGTAGCCCGTGCGGTGTATTTACAGGTCCTCGTTAAAGTATCTCTGTGCACACTGAGCCGCTCACTGAAACAAAGAGCTGTGTCAAGAGAACAGATTAAAAAATACCTTATCTGAAACAGAGTCAACTCCCAGACACAGTGGCGTGATGTTTTGGGACATTTCTCACCATGAATTTAGTGACATTTTGCAGTTTGTATAATTTTGGGAATAGTTGGCAAGATTAGAACATATTTTCAAACTTCCTCATTTCCAGAGCAATAGAGACACCATCTAGCATCATGTTGTCCTCACTCTCACAAAACATGGCAGAAGTACAAACCATTATAGCAGATCAGTTCGCAGATCACGCGGCCTTGTGTTGCCTTGTGTTGTGCGCAGTTACATTTGGTGCATGTAAGCTATAGCGACAGCATCTGCAGGCGGCACAGGAGCCGCAAAAATCCATGGCAACATTTTAACATAGAAGTATTAACCTCAAGGTTCATTTTTCCTTCCGATTTTATGAGCACTTGCACTTTAATAGGAAGAGTGAAGGACAACTGCACTTCACCCATAAACTCTTGACTCTCATTTCTTGCTCCCATAGGTCCGGGCTATGAAGGGCAGCACCATCCTGCAGTCTCAGTCGAGCACAGAGATGGACGTGAAGGAGGAGACAACCTCTCCATCCATCCCTGCCGTCTCTGGGGATCCCACAGTCAAGACTGAGTCTGACAACGGCTCCACCACACCCAGCAGCACCGGTAACTATCTGTAAATGCATCACAGTTCATTCGATTAGATTCATTTTCTTTTGCTGTGTTTTAGATAAAATTGTCCGTCTTCCCCATCTTCCACCCACTCTTCTGTCTTATCACTGTGAAAACTTATGACAGCAAAAACGCTCAACAAAGAGAAGATAACAGTTGTGCTCTGATAGCCACCGAGTGTTGATAAGGCATGATGCTTGAACCAAGATCTATCTTGTCTCCTCCCTCCCGCTTAACCTCATGTCACTGTTTCTCTATAGGTATCACAGTGAAAATAGAGCCTGGGACAGAGGCCGAGGCAACAGTGAAGGAAGAGGAGAAAGAGGAGAAGAAAGAGAAAGAGGAGAAGAAAGAGAAGGAAATTGTAAAGAAAGAGGAGAAGGAAAGAGAGCGAGAGAAGGAGAGAGAGAGGCCAACCCGAAGTAGTGGGGGCAGCGCTGTGGTGAAGGAGGAGAAAGAGAAGCCAGGGAGCAGTAACCAATCAGAGGAGTCGGTCGGGGAACGTCCATCTGTGGTTGGAGGGCCAAAAAGGAAGGAGATGGAACAGCTGAAGATTGTCCGTGCTGAGCTCAAGTAAGTCCTAACACACGTTTTAAAAACGTATTTTATTCTTTTTAATTTGCGAAATAAATATGAGAGGAGACAAGGTGGCCTGGTGTTGATGGAAACTGTCTTTCAAGCAAAGAACCTGCATTCAGGCCCTTATGTCAGCACTGCTGAAGTGTCCTTGAGCAAATCACCAAGGCCCTGATTTACTAAGAACCTGCAGAGGAAACCAAACATGCAAAGCCTCCGCAATGAAGGGGAAAGCACTGTGAGTTATGTGCCAGTGTTCCTCATCCATATGTAGGAAAGGGTTTCGCACACACTCATTGCCTAAGGGATTTGACTTTGAGGTTTTGCATCACATACTTGGGAGAAAACCTTACAATGACCTTATTTTTCAATTGATAGATTTTCACCATGACAGCTGTTACTCATTGCAAGAAATAGGCGTCATTGCCAGCAAGTTGCAGAGCAGATTTTCTGTCAAAGATCTTTTTCCCTCACGCTCCAAGTCCCAGGTATTACTCAGAGATTAACCTAAGACTCAGCTGATATTAGATTTTTTCAGTAATATAAACGATGATGTAGAAAAGATAACACAAATCTTTTTTCGGCTGTAGGAACTTAGCGAGGCATGCCGCACAGTGAGTTCTACTCCGCGGCTTTTGGAATTGTTTCCATAAGCTACACCACGGTTCCGGATAAAGTTCAAGGAATCTTGGCTCTGCTTCGGGGGGTGACACTGAAACCTGAGTCCTGGCAACCTTTAGGAGGAGCCTAGCAGTGGTGTTGAAATTGATTAGTCATGCATCAGCGTAACAGTCGCTACCATTAGAGTACTACAATACAAGAGCCATTAAACACAGCCAGCATCAAATAACACGCTGCAAAATCAAACAGCAAAACAATAGAAACTTCAAGTTGGGTAAAGAGGCGGTTGCTCTTATCAGTATTTGTGGAGAAGAAAGTATTCAGCAGGAGCTTGAGTTGGCAATTAGAAATGTGTTTGCACTTCCTACCCTGCGCTTAGTTGTTGAAAAGGGCTCTTAGATCTAATTAAGTGCCAGGCATTTTTGGACCGAATGGCCCTTTTCGCTTGTCAAGGTTGGCCCAGGAACTTTACTTATTTAGGGCCTTGCCAGAACCTGTGAAGTTCAGGTTCTGCCTTTTGTTTCCTTTTCCACGGCATGGAGAACCAACCATGATGGACAGGAAGTGCTTCAGATTTAATCTTTTTTGTAGTTTCTCCACTGTCTGCTGTATTAGGGAGAGCAGGGCATCCAGTGCACAGCCAAATTTAAAAGAAAAAACAGATTTTTTTTTTCATTTCTAACCACTGATCTGTAATGTTTTGCTGTAGATCTGCAATTATTCTAGATCAGCGTTTCTAACAGCTGGATCAGGGCCCAGCAGAATCCTCTAAAACATTAATTAAAAGCCAATCCAAACAGGTCTGAAGCATCAGGCTGTTTGACTTACCTGTTTTAACCCTCGCTTGTTGAATGATTAATCAGCCTCTGACACTTTTTATAACATTTTTCTCCTGCGAGCAGCGGGCAGCTCTGCCCCGTTCTGCTTGCAGGAGTAACCGCCTCCTGTAGTCGGTGCCTCTTCACTAGCCTACAGCACTACAAGTATGTTTATTAAACTGGCAATATGGCAAGTGTTGCCAAGTCACCAGTAGAGCCAATCAAAACGACAGCCGTGCTAGCTCCCCCTAAACGTTCCTGGAACTTGTAGTATCACCTCCCGAGCAGGGAGTAAATCAGGTTCCAGGAATGTAACTGTTTTGTTGCCAATGGAAACGCTCTCAGAACCCATGAAATAGCCTACACAGTGTGGCCTCAGGAATTTCTTGCTGTCAAAAGGCTAGACTAGCTACATATATTTCTCAGTGATATCTGCCATGCACAACTGCTTGTAGAATGATTATCCCCAATAAAATCCCTATATCCAATAAATGCAAAGTCATCATGACAGGTGCGTTTGTTCCATACACATGCTGTAATTTGCTGGATACAATGTGTATTTTCCAGCCTCATTCAATATGTGCACTCCCTTTAAGTCTTGCACAACTAGCACCAGGCTGTTGCAATATGCTCAAACATCTTTGCTGGATTCCAAAGTGGTTGACTGTAACTTGGCTAGGCGATTCCACAAAGCTTCCAAAGCCATACAGGGCAAATCAGCAGGGATGCAAGAGCACAGAGAGTCACATCATGGACACGCTGGACACGGTATATTACACAGCTCTGTTCTGTAGAGTTTTGTCCCCACTCCTTTTCCCTGAACTCCCTCAGGACTGAACATTTCCACAAATCTTCCCTCCATATCCTCGTCCAGAAATACTGGGTTACCACCGTGGTGCAGCAACAACATACCTCATCTCCTTTCCAACATCTCTTTTCCAAAAGTAGCACGTGAAGGATGTGATTTTGTAATTACAATGGTAATAGGCATTTTTTCTGTTACAAACAAACAAGATGTGGTAGAGCAAAATCATGGCTGCAAATGTTTTGGTTAAATTTGATAGTGCCATGAAGTTTAAAATCATAAAGAATACATCCCACATCCCACACCTCTTTCTCACTGCTCAGAACTGGCAGCAAGCTCTCACCATGTGATTTGTTTTCACTTTTTGATACTGGTTGCTTTTATAATTTGTTGACGCAGTGGTTTGTGTGGGTTTTCTTCTGCTGGTTGTGTGGTGCCAACATTTTTTTTTTTTTTTTAACTGCTTCAGGCTTTGTATACGGTTGTTTTCTTATCAAAAGCTGCTCAATTTTTCTGATCCAGAGTGCATTAGAGAAAATCCCCCAGTCAAATGCTCCTACAAGTCACCTACACTGGTCCACTGGGCACAGTAATTATGTTTACACGCATCGATACAACATAAAAATTGTTCTCTTAATTTTCTGGGAGCATTTTTGCAGCACATTTTGATTTCACTGACAATTTGTAAATTTCAGTGGGCACTTTTATAATAGACATTCATTAATTTCTGACCCTAACTGGTGATTATAATGGTTTTGGATCAAACTGTTGCTAATGACGATTACAGTAATGACTCTTAACACTGACTGTGTAGGAAAGCCCAGGAGTCCCAGAGAGAGATGAAGCTGCTGCTGGACATGTACCGCTCAGCACCCAAGGAGCAGAGGGACAAAGTCCAGCTCATGGCTGCTGAGAAGAAGGCCAAGTCAGAGGTAGTCGGCATTTCCACATCTTAGTCAACTACCCACAAAAACACTGTAGGTGTTTAAGAAACAGGATGTTGAATACCATGGTCATTTTAGTGAATTATTTGTTTTTTCTGTAGCTTTTTGTACATTTAGATGATACTTGTTTGTTGCTGAGAACAAGGTGTGCTCCTATTCCCATTACATTTTGAGTTTAATTGTATTTATGTTTTGGTAGTTGTGCAATCACTTGAATACCATCACATATGGTCAGTCAAGAATCGATAACATGGAATGATTACATTGTTGCACTCCAGTAACGTGATTGTGTTGACTTAAGGGGGAAGAGCTGAGGCAGAGGCTGAGGGAACTGGAGGAGAGGGAGAGGAGGGAAGGCAAGAAAATGGCAGATGAAGAGGCGCTTAGGAAGATCCGGTCCGTGGAAGAGCAGATCGACATCCTCAACAAGAAGCTCTCCATAGCAAAACAGGTGCGGCACGTGCTCGCGTTTTTTGTACGTACAACTGTTGGCGTGTGTCTTCTTTGATTCTCCAACCTCCCGCGTCTTCCCCTTCTCCTCCTCCTTCTCTCTACAGGAGGAGGACGCGCTGCTGAGCGAGATGGACGTGACGGGCCAGGCCTTCGAGGACATGCAGGAACAGAACATCCGACTGATGCAGCAGCTCAGAGAGAAGGACGACGCCAACTTCAAGCTGATGAGCGAGAGGATCAAGTCCAACCAGATCCACAAGCTGCTGAAGGAGGAGAAGGAGGAGCTAGCTGACCAGCTGCTCACTCTCAAAACACAGGTCAGCTCAGATTACACCAGGAAACACTGTGAGGCTCAGTCTGCAAGGCTGCTGGCGTTCGCTCTCTAGACAATCCAATGCTTTGTGCCAGACACATGCACCATTTCCGGTGTTTCTCATAGAATGACTCTGTAACTCTGGTGGTTGTTGAAATGTTTTTACTCAGACTACTTCTACTTCTAATACTACTACTTCTGGATTCAAATAGTGTTCACATGCAAAGAATACTACTACTATGCTCAGTGCTAACTATACATCTCAATAGGTGCACACACTAACATGATAGAGAGATTTTTTGTGGTGCATCTGCTCCTGTTTGCATACCCAATTTCCTGTTTCTTATTCCTCTTCTAGCTCTATTTCATTTCCTCATTCTTCCATGAACATAGATTTGTTTTGCTCGTGTCCTCCGTCTGTCAGGTTGATGCCCAGCTGCAGGTGGTGAGAAAGCTGGAGGAGAAGGAGCGCCTCCTGCAGGGCACCATCAGTACTGCCGAGAGGGAGCTGGCCCTCAGGACACAAGCTCTGGACATGAACAAGCGCAAGGTAGCCATATTGATTATTTTAACTTTATTTCAATCTCACGTCTTTGCATCTGTTTGTCAGTGCATGATTGATGTATGGACTTTAAACTATTAAATTCATAATGAAAACCAAAATGAAATGTCCTTTTATATTAGTGTCACTAAGGCAAAATCACTTCACTTGGGGCTCCTCAGGTCAATAAAACTTGGGGGTCCAGAAGATGAAAGTTAAAAACCCCTTTGTTTAAGAGATAAAGATTCAGTTTGTGTCTCTCCTCCTGCAGGCCCAGGAGTCGGCATTGCTTTCAGAGGAGGTGCGCACTCAGCTGGAGCAGGTTCAGCAGAGGCTGAGCCTGGTCAGAGAGGAGGTCATAGAGAACAGCATCTCCAGAGAGAAAGAGTCCTTCAATGCCCGACGTGCACAGGTGACACAACAGTGCTTCAGCTGGACACACATGCACACACACATTTTTACAGTGTATTTTACAGTGTGTATTTTACAGTGCTCAGAGACATGTTTTCATAGTGTAAGCTAGAGACATGTTAATGCTTGGTTAAATAAGGGCCACTCTCCCTCTCCGCCAAAGCTCAGGCTCTTCATGAGCTGTAATTCCTCCTGTGTGCCCCCTCTCTTCACCTTAGCTCTCCTTGTGTTTCAGGAGGACATCTCCAAACTTCGGAGGAAGATCGAGAAGGCCAAGAAACCAGCTGAGAAAATCAGCAACGGAGACGAGATCCTAAATGAAGAAATCAATGAGTACAAGGTGGGTTTATGGGACATAATGGAAATGTAATGCTTGGTCATTTCACTTTCCCACCTCCAGGAAGGTCAGCTACAGAGCGGCACTCTTGATGTTGTTCAGGATTTAGAGCAGTTACACCGACCATGATTTGAGCAGCTCAGTGGAGTGTTTAGCCTCTCAGTTTGGTTCATGTCTGTTATCTCCATCCTCTTGAAAACTACTTCACAGTTCAGTTGTCAAGAATTGCAAATACAGAAAACCACCTCAAAATGTGGTTTCATGGGTATGTTGTTTGTTTTAGTGTTCCATTTGATTTCATGGGTATAAAGAGATGGATGTTGCTATTGGGTAGTCAGCAGTTACTCATGCAACAATGAAATGAACTGATAGCAGCCTGGACTCTCATATTCAGCCTTTTCTTCTCACATTCTTTATTATTATAGCAAAGACCACATACAAGACTTTAACTAAGTTAAAGTTGCAGGGCATGTCAAATAAAGCAGAAATGCCCCAAAAATAACCTTTAAAAAAACAGTCACAGGGACTGGAATCATATTTGTTTTGGCCTGACTATCAAAATCTCTTAGCTTTGCCAGTGTCAGATCCAACAAATGAGGTTTTTTTTCTAAGTCCATGTGACTTTCACAAGCAGCAGGTCACTTTTAAGTTTGAACCAAAACTAACTAATAAAAACATGCAACTAAAGGATACTTCCGTTATGTTTTGCACCTTAGGACCCTTTTTTTCGTTATCATTTGTAGTTTACCAGACTTAAGGGGAAATGATAATGACTGTGTAGTGTCAACAGAAAAGGCAACTGACAGTAACAAAACAAGTCATTTAGTCATAATCTCATACTACCATCTTATAATGGCTTCACATTTATTTACACGTTTTTTTTTTGTTGTTGTTGTTTTTTAGCAGTAAACAGTGCAGTAATCCCGGCCCTAGAGTTCCTTTGGTTGCTGTCAGTCCACAAGTCTAATCAGAGTACTAAGAGAAAATAAACTATGTCTTCTCTGCTGGATACAAGGGGACAGACCCAGATGTTTTGGAGCTATTTATATTTTTTAGCTCCAAAGAAGTGGCCAAAGGTTTGGTACCGTTACACTGGAAAAAAGATGAAAGAGAAAACAGTTGTCGGTGTGGTCACTCCCTTTGTGTTTTGCTTCAGGACAGTTCAGCAGGCCAGTATCTCTAAACACAAGGCCTCCATGGCACTTTAAATATTTATTTGTGCTTGTAAAGAATCATCTGGCCAAAACGTAGTGGCTTCAGTTTTTTGTTTGAGTTTTAAGCCTCTCTCTCTCTCTCAGGCACGTCTGACCTGCCCCTGCTGCAACTCCCGGGTGAAGGACGCCGTACTGACCAAGTGCTTCCACGTCTTCTGCTTCGAGTGCGTGAAAACGCGCTACGACACGCGACAGAGGAAGTGCCCCAAGTGTAACGCCGCCTTCGGAGCCAACGACTTCCACCGCATCTACATCGGCTAGAGCACCGAGCTGGGATGTCCCGTAGCGGTGCAGGTTGGGGTGGGGGCAAGGAGCACAGCATCACAGGGACTGCGAGGAACAAGACCCACCACTAGCCCCTCCCCTCCTCTAGTGTGTATGGGATACTACCATTGTGAAAGTCACTCGATGATTCCGACCGTATGGGGCCACAGTGATGCTCTGAACTCATCTCTGCTGTTTTGTTTTTGTCGGCTGAATTCAGCTTCTCCTGTCCGGTGTTAGCTACTTCCGTTAGCCTGCTGGTCCAAAGAGAATCCATACAGCTGAGATTGTGCCAGTTTGCGTAGCATACTGAGTCTGAGGAGTGTGTGTGTGTGCGTGCAGTTAAAACCAGTGACCCAACCAGTGCGTGGAGAAGAAAAGAAGCTCAATAGTGAGATACTTTTGAATGGAGCTCAACTGTCTCTGTAGTAGATGTTTGTATGATGTCGCCTTATATGTATGTCATAATTGTTCTTTTCTTTCTTTTTCTTTTTTTTTTTATTTGAAAACTGTCTCTTAGGGCTTTAGTTTTCTCATATTTTGAATTGATGCTGTGTAATTGCTGCTGTGCTAGTTATTAAACTGCCATCAAAAGTGTCCTGTTCTTCCTGCCTTAACATTCTCAGCAGAACAGTAGCAGCGTTTGCCCCAGAATCATTTGACCACAAATCCCAGTGTGCCTATCTCAGTTTATCCTTGTGCCTCCTGCCTCCTCCCCTCCTCCCTTCCTCCTCGCAGAGCACTCAGACGGGTTTGCTGACTGGAAACAGTCGTTAGAAACGCTTGGAGGGAGGGAGCGCCCTTCTGGAGCAGCAACAGGAAAGGAGTTTCATTTTTTTTTTTGCCTGCGAGATTGTTCCATCGCAGTAGCTTTTTTATGCAAGTCCAGAGACAAAGGAAGACAGGACTAAATTGCCCTGGAGCTCAAAGCTGAAATAAGAGGCTTTGGGAGACTCGTGGTCAGCTCAACGTCATCGCGTTTTTGCCGTTTCCTTTTACGCGCAAAGCTGTGCAAAATTCTTTTGGAGACATTGTCACTGTGTCTGATTTTTTTTTTTTTTATAACTTTCTGCTGCGTCTTAAATGAGACAATATATAGACTGCCTCTGGGTCTAAGCCTAAACCGTTTATTGCCAAATATAGTCTGTTAATGCTGGAGCGTACTTGACGGAGCGGTCCTACAGTGGATATTTGCAGCGCTGCCAAAGTTTATAATTAAGGAGAAGCTCAGACCATTTTGAGTCTCCCAGGCCTTTTTCCATCACGATCTGTTGGAATTTGTGGCTCGGCCCCTTCGACGTGAGGTTTGAGTTTGTGCGTTACCTTAGTAAGTTGGCGGGGCTCGCCTCAGATTTTAGTACCATTGTGAACTGCGGTCTGCCTATGTAATGTAAAAAATCTCCCGTCGCTTTGTGTGCTGTCAACAGAAGCCATTTTTAAATCTTTGATTTACAAGCCAGTGAGAATCACGTCGACACACGCTTCAGGTTGCCTATCTCGTGTTTGTTACAACGTTTTAGCTAATATAAACAGAGATTTTTTTCATTCTTAAATATCCGACAATGAGTTTTTACGCGTCTGGCTCCAAGCGCGGCGAGCGCGGCACGCTCTTGTTTTTGTTCTCCACGGTTGTGCTGGTGCTCGGTTTCGCGGCGCGCTGCTCCGGCGAGGCCACGCCGTCGATGGAGAGCCCGAAGCCAGCTTCGCAGGCGGTCACCCTCCGCACTCTGATCACGGGAACCTGCGAGGAGATCCACCGATACGTGGAGTCTGTGGTGGGAACCAGCGTGATCCAGTCAGCCGTGGAGGTACTACTGAGGGGGGCAGAGTGCGAAACTGGTTGCGCCTGTTCCCTGCCTGCATCAATAAATGGTTTTGCACTGTCCTGTTTTCTCCTTTGTTTCACTCTTTATGGTAACATCTTAACTGCTGATCTAACTTCTGAGTTTTCTCCCTTACTTTTGAATCTGATCACTAATTTTACCTCTCCAACTTCACCTTGTCATCTCTCTCCATCCTTGGCTATTTTCTCTCTGACCCCCTCACCCCTAACACTCCCTGTCTCCCTCTCCTCTTGCTCCTCAACTTGATAATCTCCCTCCTGATCCCCCCTATCTTCTCTGCCCCGGTTCCATATCTGCTTATATCCGTGCATCCACCCCCTCTGTCCCTGCTACACTCCGGCTGCCTGTCCTCAGCGTGCGGTGTTGTTTCTTGAGTCATTGCTTGGTCGGGAGAACGTCTATACCATGGCCATGGTAAGAAACCCCCCTGGGTGCCTTCATCTAAGCAACGCTGGCATGGTCCCTCAAACAGAGCCCCCTCCTGTGGCTCTGTTTAGCCCATGCCAACCCATAGTCGGTGCAGAATGTAGGGGCATGACCATAGTGGAGTTTGTGTGTGTGTGTGTGTGTGTGTGTGTTATAGGGTCTTACACTGACTAGACACTGATGTCTTTGAAGCCTCTGGGAGGTCACAAGAGATCTAACATGATGTGAACTTGAAATTACACTTGGGAACAGTGCACCTCAATTTTGGCATTCTAGCTGCATGCCATCAACACCACATGTAGTGAAATCTATCTTTATCGCTCACCAGAGCTTACACCCACATGGTGCTTGAAATACAAAATATCAAAAGCTTATGAGAATTTGAAATAGAGAAAGTAAATCTGGCTCTGGTTTTATAAGATTTATCTGACTGTTTACTATCAGTCTCAACAGGAAACTGGATGAATAAGATTTGATGGGAAAATGTAATTACTTGAGCGGTATTGAGGCACATTAAGATTAAATCGCCTCGAATTAAATAAACTTTGGAGTAGGTTCTGTTTGAAGGCATGCAGAAAGACCTCATTAGATGAAATTGCATTTAGTGTTTATTACATTTTTCAGGTCATATCTGTACAAAGTTCTCATTGATGCCACAGCGAGCTGTAACAGAGGCTATTTTCATGTTGACTTAATAACTTCCCCTGTCACCACTATCCCTTCAGGCTGCGTTAGATAGCCTCTGACAGGAGGGCTGGAGGGAGATTTTGATGGTTTTGACTGCATAGGACCAAGCTGAAGTGTGTTTCAACACCAAAATGTATTAGAAATGACACACGAGTGTTAAGTAACATTTTAAGATTTTGATTAAAAAATAGAACGTGATTATACCAAGCTCACAATGTTGTAAATCACCATTAAGTCTTTTTTTAGTTAAACTGACATGGAGCGACAGATGCCTCTGTCTTGCTCTGACATACTGGACAGTGCTCACTTATGTGTGTGTGTGTGTGTGTGTGTGTGTGTGTGTGTGGTAGCAACAGGTGCAGAAGATACACGTCCAACTTATTGGGATACCCTTGACCTCATCTTAGGAGACTGTACTGGAGGGGTGGAGGGAGTTCTTCTGTGTGTGTGTGTGTGTGTGTGTGTGTGTGTGTGTGTGTGTGTGTGTGTGTGTGTGTGTGTGTGTGTGTGTGTGTGAGGGGGATTGTCCAGCTGCCACCCTTAAGAGCACAGGTTCACTGTCCCACTCAAACACCCGCGCACATACACACGCACACACACATACACAAGTGTTTGTCTGAGTCAACAATGCAGCATTGTGACTGCTGACAAACTGCACATGAGGTTGTCTGTGGTTGGGAAACACGCAGCTTAGCAGGCACACAGACTAACTTATATATCTTTGCAATCACATAGCAAGTCCTGCTATGGGCCTTGACATAGCTCCCATACCTCAATCAGTAACCTGAGGAAGGATGAGTGAGTGACTGAGGTGATTGGATCAGCAGGGCCCAGTGTGTGTGTCTCCTGTTAATAGAGGCAATCATTTTGTCCCAGCAGCTGCTTCCATTCCGTTTCTTTGTTTTATATACAGCGCCAGTGCTCTGAATGGTATCATGTGCATTGAAGCCATGAAGGGAAATCAGTGCCAGTGGAGAGAGGAGAAGATTGTGAGTGTGAAATGCTGACTCTCTTCATTGTTACCTCATGAAACAATGTCAAACATGTCTGCCCTCCCTCCCTGCCAACGCCTTGCTCAGTGTGTACAGATGGTGATCCGGTTCCTGGCTGAAGGAGCTGCCAGCGGCCTGAATGTCATCGCTGTTTACGTCACAGAGATCCTGAGGGTCACAGGAGTTGATGGTGGGTCCCAGAGTGAGTGTGTGGGTGTGTGTATGTGTGTGTGAGAGAGCCAGAGAGAGAGAGAGACTGCATGCTGGTAAGTTTATCTTTATATGTAGACGAATCTTGCTCCTTAGAGTGACTCAGTACTTGTCTCGGTGTGTTTTTGATAAATGATGTGGCACCGTTGGCTGCAAAGTGATCAACAAAGCAGCGCGCTCACAGTCTGCAGGAGACGACTCGTGACTGTGAGAGGATCAAGTGAAAATATGTCGTTTTGCCTCTCCCTCGGGCTAAACTGCATTTGTGTGCCACTCCTTTCTCAGTGTGGGAGCGGAGGTGCTGCTTTTCTGTAACAAACAGGTTGTTACACACTCAAGTTCCATTCTGCATGAATGGAGAGGGAGAGAGTGAAAACAGTCAAATTAGCCTTGACTGCATGCTTTCTTGTGAAATCCTCACAGCCTGCGTTTTCTCTCTGTGTGTCGCTCCTCATAGTCACTCTGCCGTTCCCCCGCTTCACCCCTGAGGGTGTGACTGCTGTCGCCCAGTGGGGTCTGCTGGCCCTCATTGGCTACTGGGTGCTGAGCATCCTTCTCGTTCTGCTGATCGGCGTGGTGAGGCGCGTCTTCTGGATGGTGAAGACCGTCCTGTCGCTCTGGCTCTTCGGACTGATTGTGAGCGACAGCGGTGCCACGGTGGACACCACGGCAGTCCGGCTAGGAGGCCTGGTGCTGGGATGTGTCCTGCTGAGTCTCGTCACCTGCAGCTCAGAAAAGACTTTGGCGGTGGAGACCCGGCTGATTGGCCTCGAGGGCCGGCTGAAGGCCATGGAGAGGAAGAAGGGGGAAGAGTGACGCGACTTGGTGAAGGTGGAGGGAAAGGAGTTAAAATGGACAAGGGTGATGGTGTTGTTGGTTAAAGCAGTGTCACTGTTGATGGTCTCTGTGTGTGTTTGACCGTTACAGAAAATAAAGTAATCTCTGGGATTTTTCATCGGAATTGCTCTGTTTATTCACCTCTAGAATGTCTACTACTAAAGATAAAACACAAAATGGATTGTATTCAGGTTGTTTGCAGGTCCTTAGGAGTGCTACATTCAATTTTATAAATAGTTGGCCTGAAATGTCATGAAAAGCTTCAATGTGATGTAATGAGGGCTTTATCAACATACATTTAAAAAAAAAAAAAAAATCTAATTTCACTCTCTTTGTCCAAATGAATAAAGTTCAAGATTTCTGATCAGCCTACTGAAACTGATCCTGTTTTTATACTGACCTGCTATACCTACCTGCTGGAAAAATGCCTACTGTAAATCACTCCACCTCATTTTATGTACATGTACATTTCATTCTATCAATACCCTGCCATATTCTTGCCTATAATCTACCTCTGGCCCAGAGTATTATATATCTGGGCCAGATATATAATACTCATCTTTATACTCACTTGCAATGCTTAATGGAATAGCACAAAATCTGTCTTAAACTCAGTTAAAAGTTACCTTAAAACCCGTTACCAGACAGAGGGGGGTGGATGCATGGATATAAGCAGAAATGGAACCGGGGCAGAGAAGATAGGGGGGATCACGAGGGAGATTATCAAGTTGAGGAGCAAGAGGAGGAGGGACCGGGAAGTGTTAGGGGTGAGGGGGTCAGAGAGAAAATAGCCAAGGATGGAGAGAGATGACAGGGTGAAGCTGAAGAGGTAAAATTAGTGATCAGATACAAAAGTAAGGGAGAAAACTCAGAAGTTAGATACCTACAATATCGACAAACTAGATTTTAACAAATATAATGATGAGTATTTATTGAACTCAGTGACAAAGTATATCATTAAACAATATAATAGCAAGACTTTTCAGGTCACATGGTAGAGTGGAATGAGAGATACAGTAATACTTCTACAAATCACATTTTGCACTGTTCTCTTGTATTCTTTGGTGATTTCAAGAAAGAAAGAAAAAAAACACCAAGACATAAGAAATTTGAGTAGTTGCTCAATAAAGAAGCAGCACTTCAAGCACCTTTGGCAGAGTCATATTTGGATTCACTAAAATAATTCCAAGTAGTGGACTTAGCACGATGTGAAAGGGGTAAGGTTGAACTTGGTGATCCAGGCTCAGCACGGGGAGCCTCGGCCAGCCTGAGCAGCCTGGGCTGTTGACAGTCTCTTGGATCCCACCGGGCCCAGCCACCCCTGCTGCTCTGTCAGCTGGAAGCTCCTTTCATCCAGTGGGTTCACACCGGCGATCTGCTACCCTGCTGCCGCTCCACTCCAGCCAAGTGGAACAACCCAACCCCGGTGCCAGACTTGTCATTACTCATTAGCTCATCCTGCCACAAGGAATAAAAAAAAAAAAAACCTGGGTAACAAGAATCTCCAAAAACACAGTGGGCAACCTGTCTCGAGCTGTGGCTAAACCATCTGAAACAGAGACATAACACACAAACACAGCCCTGCTTGTGCACGACAATTACTATAACGCATTAAGGGATTACCTGATTGAAACAGAGATCTCAGTAATCAGGGTTTAGACAATGGATTTCCCACAGTCAGTATTATAATGTGATTATTATCAGATTGCTGCACTGCAAAATAATTGTCTAATAATATGAAATGTCAGTAGGCAAAAGCAGGCAATTTATATCAACAAAGAGGCTCTGGCTGACAATACTCAGTCTTGTGGCTGTAATAAATGTCAAACTGTGTTAGGCTGCCAGCAGATGTGTGGTGGAGTATTTATGGGTCTGGAAATTCTGCTCCATTGACTTTACCTAGTGAGCTTGGTTGTAAGGTTGGAAAGAATTTGTTTGGTTGACGGGGCTTTTTAGCTTTCTGGTGACTTGTTGGAAGCCTGTGGAGAATTTTTTTTCTCCCTGTATAATGTAATAATCCAGTTAATATAATAAACTTCCTGCAAACGCAATAAAAGTTCCCTAGCATTAATGAAATATGTTGCTTTCCTATTAATGTAATAATCATTATTTTTACATTAGCAGGAGGCTTGACACGTCAGTTTTCAAAAATATAATAACTGAATGGATGATGTAATAAATATAACAATCAAAATTAAATGCCTCCCGATCACTGATTTGAGCACTGTCTTACATTCATTTTTTCCCCCTTATCACATAATTATAACATTACTGGAATGAATTACAATGAAATTTCCAGCTTTCATTAAAGTAATAACTAAACTGATAATTAACAGTTGCAAAAGATAACTCATCCACAATTGTGTAACTCCTATATGATTCTTATTAATGCAGTGATTATTATGTTAACAGGGGGAAAAAAGCATATTTCATTAATGGTAGATATCTTTTATTACATTTGCATGAAATTCATTACATAAAGTGGATTATGACATTATGCAAATTGATATTACATGAATGGTTTATTACGTTGGTGGGAAGTTGTTACAGTGACAGTAGGAACAGGAGGCGTTTCATATCAAATGCAAACATGTTGCAAGCACAGAAAAACAAGGACAAACACAAGTCACGTTGTGTTAACAGCTTTTACTCATGTCGCATGGACAAAGTTAGTAAGAGTTTTACAGTCTGTTAAAATACAAATAACACTGTTCAGATTAACACAATATGAAATGTAAGAGATGCTCATGTTTGCATATAATGTTACTGAGAATTGTTAGTACTCAAGTCAATGCCCTTCTTCACCTCTGCTCTGCCTTTCTAGTGCACAAGAATCACATCGATACAATACAGTCATATATAGTAAAACACATTCCAAAACTTTCAAAAAGAAAAATGCACAGGAAATGACTAATTAAATAATCTCTAAGCACAAAAACGACACAACAGTGATTGAGTTTTGGGTGTTTGGAGTGACTGAGGAAACCTGTTGAGGCCTGTGGGGTGACTGAATGCGAGTGCAAAGAAAGAAAATACAAAATGTGCACAAGGAGTGCACGTTGCAGCTGTCATCAGGTTCACTAGTGTGTGTGTGTGCACACCAGTAAATAATCCTTGGATAGAGTGCAAAAGTCCCGAAGCGCTGACAGAATTATATCACACCATTCTTGAGTTTCAGGTTTATTGCGCTTAAGGCACAATGATAAGTTTAAGCGTAGCACCAACTTCTATGTATTCCAAAACTTTAAAATATGTAGGCAACCAGTGCCAGATGCTTGAGATAAACATGTAGTCATCAGCATTTATAAAGTGTTGACACTGAGGTAGTATGGTGCAGCTTAGCAAATAAAACTTCTGCTACAGTGCAACAATAAACATCTATGAATTGTTCTATCTCCACTAACACTGTGTACAAGCTTCTAAAATAAAGACACAAATAGATGCTACAAACCTAAACAGGCCACATACTTTGGTGATACTGGACAAGGACATGAACCTCAAAGTTACAGTAATGGCTTAATTCACAAGGCCGAGTCGACTTCTGTAAAATCAAGGCAGTTTAGATAAAGTTGAGTTTGTCGGAGGTATAAACATCACAGTAAGTTGAGTCTGAGCCGAGGGGGTTGGTGGAGGGAGCAGACAGTCCCTGCAGCTCAAATCGTGGATCAGGGTCCGAAGAGAGACAGTCAGGCACGGGGGAGGCAGACCGGGCAGCAGCAGGCTGTCCTTTAGGTTTTATCTGGACAGAAACGCACAAAAATGTCAGTGTAGAGCCAGGCTTTAATGCTGAAGAGCTGAAGATTAAAAAATACTGCTCATGGACTGATGAGTTGTTTAAAAAGAGCTACATGTAATATATTAACACCAAGAAATTACAACCATACTGATTTGTGACATTAGTATTATTACTCTAAAAAGCACCTTACCTCCATCCCTCCCTCACTTTTTTTTTGTTTGTTTGTTTTGCAATAGGCCACACCCAGCACCACACTTCCTTTTGGCCAGTCGGTGTGAAATGTTAATCAGCTCTTCCTTGCCCCATGACCGAGCTTTCCACAAAGCTTTGCCATGTTACGTGAATCCACTTGGAAGTTGTACACCTTTTTGTGATAGGCCACGCCCCATTTTGGCCACTCATCATGAAAAGTTAGATCTGCTCCTCTGTGGCTCATGACCAACCTTTCCACATTAAAGTCTCATTTCCAACAATGGTCAGAAATGGTCAATAGCCACAAACGCTGTGTGCAGCACATATTTTGTATTTTGGCTGTGAAATATGATTATGTTAACTACGCTGTCCCAATCAAATAAAAAATAATGTTTAAATGTATAAAGGCCGCACATTTGAATCTTTAATTGATTGAACCTGAACCTTTAAGTGTCAACTGTGTGTGTGTGTGTGTGTGTGTGCGTGTGTACAGATGCATATGGACAGCAGCTCATACCTTAACAAAAGGGGAAGGCGGATTGGAGGCATTACTTGGCTGTGGAGTGAAACAACACATAACAGTTTAGAGATACAGAAGAGGAAAGACAGAGCAAAACTGCTGAGGTTATCAATGGAGGACAGGTGCTGTCAAGGCAATGCACTAACCTTTGGTCCAGCGGAGGCATTTGATGGCTTATAGTAGTTGGTTTGGCGAGGGGACGGAATGGGCTGATGGTACCTCAGACGAGGTGGCTCAGTGGTATCCTGCAAGTTTAATGAGACATTTAAATAACACACTCTAACGTGCGATAGAAGCGTGATATTAACAATACAGCAACTACCTTTAAACCTTTTCAAAAGGAATTATGTCATTTGTCCTTCAAATTGTTATTGTCATCACTGGGTGTAAAAAACATCATGAAACTGTGATTTTGAAGGCCTTGCAGCATGTCCTTACCCTACAAGGGGCACTAAAGCCCGTCCAGGCCTGCTGGGATGTGATACTGTGTAGAAAGTGCAGCCTATAAAAATCCATTTTATTATTACAAATGCTGACTTTTAGGAACTCTCAAATCTTACATAAAAAGCTCCATATGGGGGCGCCCCGGTGGCTCACCGGTAAAGCGCGCGCACCATGTACCAGGGCTTAGTTTTTTTACAAAAAAAAAAAAAAGCTCCATATGTTTAACTGCTGCGGTTCCCAAAAAGCCCTCAGGGACACCGTCCTGTAGGTTCCTCAGCTCTACTCTTTCACACATGATCCATTTAAGTGCTTCATGCTGATTGGTTGAGACAGATCTACCTGAACAGGGCGTGCATGAACGTGCGTGGGCCTTAACTGGGTCAGGTGTGCAAGAGCAGAGCTGGAACAGAAACCTGTAGGACAAGGGGGCCTTGAGGGCTGCTTTGGGAACCACTGCCCGTAGGTATTTTACCCTGTGTTCAGGCTCAGTGGGTGACTCCGGATTGTCACCAGGGCTGTCCGTTTTGGAGGGGGTCGACGAACAGCAGCACTTCACGCAGCAGCGGCAGAGAAGCACCCCCAAGAAGATGCCAACACCGCTTCCAATATAAGACGACGTGGGAGTATGGTCTAGAAAACCAGTGAAGTGTGTGAAAAACTGGTTGGGAAGATGCCTCTTTTGTGCCACTCATAACTTATCATCTAACACACAATCTGCATCTCTCTTATTGTCCATTACAAAAAAGCATTTTCTTCTGTCTAGCTTTGTACTCAGTATTTGAAGACGTGTATTCCAAAAGGCTATATATATCCATTGAGGAATGAGCCGCTGCTTTAGAGGACTACTCAAAAGTTTTGGACAAAATATCCTTTTTCTGACTTACCAAGACTGAGACAAGATGTTTGATACCATTTTCAACTCTGTACGTCCAGTGGTGGTGTTTCTATGGGTAGCATTTTGTGTTAGCTTAGCATAAAGACTTGAAGTCTATGGGAGTCATTAGCCTAGCTCCGTCAAAGTGGAAAAAAAAAAAAAAAAACCTTATTTACAAAATGTATCATGTGTTTTAAATACATCTTGGGATTCATTACAAGAGAGTATCTTAGAGGTGAAAACGGTATCAAGGATCTTGTCTCAGTTTGGCTAAGTTGGAAAAAGGGTATTTTGCACAAAATGTTGGATTATTCCTTTAAAGGTTCATTTATGCTCCCTTTATGTACGAAAACAAATACATACATCCAGTGGTGCTGCTCTGTTTCGTCCTTGTCCGTAAGCTTTCTGAAAACATGGGCAAATTTGGATGAACTGAACACAGAGTACAGACAGAAGACTCCATCTGTATCCGTATTTATCATTGAGCATAAATAAGCCTGTAGATGATAATTTAGTATTTCTAAAATATAAAGGCAGCCTGCATGGTTTCAGTTGACAATCATCATAACGTTTGTTTTAATGTGTTTTGTGACATCAGTTGTTTGGTGAGAGCAGCTGTACAAATGATCGATGTCATTATCTCTTAAAAGTCTAGAGAAACAAAGTTTTCTCCTGACAGCGATGATAAGACACAGAGAATTCAGTCATGCTTACCCGTCACATGCACATACACTCTGTGAGCCACGTTGAAATCCTCATCTTGGAGCTCAAAGGTACCAGCATCTGAGGCTTTGAGATTGTTGACCAAAACGTCAAAAGAGTTCTTGTGATCAATCAGCTCAATCCTCCCACGAAAGAAATAACCATGCAGCTTGCCGTCAGAGATGACTTCGTGAATTTTAGAGTCATAGTCTGAAGTGAAGATTAGGCGGCATGTTTCAACGTTCATATCAAATGATAAACTGAGAACTTCATCCGCCTCCATATTATAAGTTTCTTCTTTCTCTGAAATAAAAGAAATGTAAGAAAGAAGATGTTACTGATATGTAAAGGCATGATGATGATGATGATGATGATGATGGACAGCAAGGTCAAGTTCTCATAAAGCTAGGTGTCCTGTCTGGTGAAAACATCTCAGAAAAACAGGCTCATTTTCAGCTTGACCATCACGTGTTTTTGAATTTATTAAACTGGTTTTCAAAGGATTTTACATAAAAATTTCAAAACACAAAGAACACTGTGTTGGAGGACATCAACAGCGGAGCATATTTTGCTAGATACTCCTGGAGACCACAAAAAAAAAATGTACTCACCCACATATCTTAATGTATCAATAAATTACTTTAAGTCATTCCAACATTTGTGTGTTGGAATTATGTGGGATTGAACAGTGGTTTAGAAACTACAGCCCACAAACATACCATGTTTTTTTTTTTTTTTTTTTTTTTTTTCAGGCAGGCATCAGGTTGAGTGGGACAGTAGTAGATTAGTAGTGGTAGACCCCCTCTGATCAAAATGTAGTTTATAACCTTGTTAACATGTTCATGTGATGTTTTTTATATAAAACAAGCATGGTCATTGACAGGGGGAACACCAGCTGAGATGTCCCAGGCCCTGGATCAAGGGACAACCTATAACCTTTAAGTAACCTGCTGGAGAGCTCCTGGCATATGACATCAGACATACCAGTCGCAAAAGAAAGCAGTCAATGCCATGGCTGAGTTTATCCGTTCTAAAGCTACAGTGCACAAGGACAAGCTCAAAAGTCTGGATTCAGACAGGCCCATTTTATGACATCATAAACCTAAGGAACCAGTTCCCGTCAAGTGAAGGGCAGTGCTTTCCAAATCATTAGTACAAGTCCTGCTGGTCACCTGGCTGGCGCTGGTCGTGTTTTATTTTCAAAAATGAAAACAGACTCAAAATGGCTGCTTGACATGAGCAATAGTGTAACTGAGAGATTTGCTGGAATTTTTTTTTTTTTTTTTTTTTTTTTTACATTGATAGATAAACAACTATGACAAGTTTCACGATTTGACTGTGGTATTTCCTAGTTGTAAGCAGTTCTGTTTCCGACGCATCCAATTTCTCCAAATTTCTCTCTGACTGACAAATGATGACAAAGGCCTGTGACATCGCCGCAGCCCACCTGTGGGCAGGTGCGGCACACTTTGGACCTACTCTGGAGATGGTCCATCTCAGGTGTGTGTCGGCACAACTTGGCATTGTTGCGGTTTGGTTTTTGGCTAGATCCAAATGCAGACACAGAGCTGAAGGTAAAGATGGAGGATTTATTGAAGTATGCTGTATGATGGTGGCAGAGGGGGTAGGAGTTGATGTTTGAGAAGATGATGAATAGTAGAGACCAGCAGAGTGGAGAGGCAGGATGTCAAGAGCCAACTGGGAACAGGCAGAGAAGACCAGTTGGTGGACAGGATGAACTACTGTGGGCAAAAACAGCGCAGGTGGATACAAAGGCTAGAGTGTTCTTGTGCATGGAGGGTCACCAAAAGTATTGCTTAAGGAAGGAGAGGGTTTGGTTGAAGCCAGGATGACAGGTAAGTTTGGAAGAGAGCTTGTTGTGCCTCTTGCACCAGCGATTGCACTTCCCACATAACAGCTGCCACCATGCAGGAAGCAGGAAGGATGGTCTCAGGTTCAGCTATGGTCTTTTCTGGAACTGGCCAATGGAAAAAGGCCTCTGGCTTTATGTTACGGGAAATGGGGCGGTAGATGTGTGTGGTTAAATCTTCCCAGGAACAGGGCCCACTGGGCCTGGTGTGAGTTCAAGCACTTGGCGGTTTATTTTCCAGGAGGTCAGATCAGATCAGAACCAATCTGATATGCTGGACATGCTCCTCCATGTTCCGATAGAGGGATATCATCCCGATACACAAAATGAAACGTTTTAGCATGTAGAGGAGGACATGAGCCACAAGTGCCTGGAACACTGCCGGGGCATTTGAGAGGCCGAAAGGCATGACCAGGGGGTGTTGAAAGCCATCTTCCACTTGTCACCCTTCCTGATCCTGACAAGATGGTAAGCATTTTTTAGATCCAATCTGAAGAATTTGATGTTGACTGGGAGATGGATGAAAGTTGACTGGCAATGGATCAGCTTGGCGAGATGTCTGATGTACAAGGGGTTGGCAAGGATGTGGAAAGAGCCTCAGCGCTTATGCGGGCTCCAGAGTCAATTAAAGCCAGCACAGGAGGGTTTCCTGGCTCCACACGAGGGAGGCGTTAAACTGCATACAATTGTGGGGATTTGCAGAGGAGCAACAGCTTGGCTCATCCTTGATGTTATCACTTAAACCATTAAGAAAACTCCCAGCAGGGACTCTTGTTCCACCCACACTCAGCTGACAGTATTTTAAACTCTACTACATATGCTCCTACAGACTGAGACTGACACAGAGAAAGGAGCCAGCTTCTTTGCCCTGAATGGGGTGGTCAAAAACTTTCTTCATTTCAGACATGAAACTGTCATAGGAATCACACACTGAAGAATGACTCTCCCATGCTGCTGAAGCCCACTGGGAGGCGCTGCCAACTAAGCATGTAAGCAATATGGTTCTTATCTGAGGAGTATGTGGCTGGCTATGCTCGAACCCTAAGGAGCACTGAAGGAGGAGGAGGAGTGGCGTGGACAGGTGAGGGGACACAGAGGGCTTGAGGGATCCTGAGCATAGGGAGACACACTGTTAGTAACACAGATAGTACCGGGGTTCTTATGCTGCAGAAGTGATGGGCTGATTGAAGGCAGATGAGTTGGTGAAGCAGGAGCCTGGAAGAGAACGCGAGAGGGACACACCAACACCACACACAGGAGGACAGCACAAGGGAGGCAGGGAGCGCAGAGAAACACAAGGGAAAAACTAGAGTCGCGGCCGAAGCCATGACAGGCGCACTTTAACCGGTAATGGAAATGCAAATCAGTGTGGCGCAACTGGACTCGGCACAGCCCAAAGTGACAATGAAAAAACTCCATAATGTTTACTTGAAAATAGACGGACACATCCCTGTTTTCATGTCAAAACGACAATCAGTGAATAAGGGCAATTTCACCCCAGACCAAGTGGAGAATAAATCTGGTTTTCATCACATACACACATAATATTAAATTGCCACATAATATTTAGGACTAGTAAACACTTTTGATTAGTAAACACTTCTGACTTTGGGATCAAAATTAAATTAGCTCAGTGACAGATAGACAGCTTTATCATTTTAGAAGAGTCTCCTATATGCCAGCATGTATATTGTGTGTTTCGAGTGCTTAGCCAGTTTGAAAAACAATCAAAACCTGATTTCCAAAGTCAATCTGGTAACATGGGTTGTGATTGGCGTGAAAAGTTAACATTGCACAGTGCCCCATTTCTTGCTTAAGTGTCCCAGTCAACCTGCGCTCACCAATTGCTGTGATGGTATGATAAAAATAAGCTCAAATAAATCAGTAAAATGACAAGCAACTAAGTGCAGGAGTCAGAGTGCCCTGACAGTGCTGTGACTACACAATGACCATGTATGACAGAAATGCAGGGAAAAGAAATCAAATTAACTTAAGGAGGCCCCCTACCTGTGACTTGGAGGAAGTTACTATACCGCATTCTTGAGCCTGTGTCCTTCACTGTGTAGTGGCCTCTGTCCTTCTGGGTTACCTTCTCAATCACCCACTGTTGACCAATCAGCTTGCCCCTCTCCGTCTCGCCAACAGCAGGGTCTCCAAGTTTCCACAGGACGACCGGGTTGGTTCCGTAAATTTCGGGGGAGTACTCCAGGGAGACTGCATTTTTCGGCATCCTGATGCTGTAGCGGTCCCCATAGTAAAGGTCCTGTTCTGTTGCTCTGAGGCCTGTGGAGGCAGCAAAGCACAAAACACACTGACGGGAGCCAGGCTGGGGCTGAAGAGGAAAATACTGCACTCCTGGAAATGTGTGGAGCTGTCTGTTATTGTCCTGCCTAGACAATCCAGCTGTACACTTTAGTTGTCAACACCCTGGAGAATCAAGTATGTTTTTTTCAGTCCTTTCTTTCATTACATTTGGTTTTACAAAAAATATAAAATAAATAAATAAAAACAACAGCAACAACAATAATAATGATAATAATAACAAAGTTATTTTTAGAACTCAGCATGGGCAGCAAGGGCAGAAAAAATCTATGATATATTTTTTAAATTAAATATTATTATTGTTATCATTATTATTGTTATTATCATTATTATTATTATTATTATTATTATTATTATTATTATTATTGGTGGTGGTGGTGGTAGTAGTAGTAATAGTAGCATTTTTATTTTAGTTATTATTATAATTATAATTATAATAATAACGCAAAATGTCTGCTATTTTAACAACCCAGCATTGACTTTCATTAAATTTGGTTCTACAAAGAAATAAGAAAATAATTAATAAATAAAATAAATAATAAAAAATAAAATAACAATTGTTGTTGTTGTTATAGGTAGTAGAAGTATTCGTTAGTAGTTTATTTACACAGCACGTTTAAAAACACCAAAATGCTGTACAAACTGTAATGAACGGCACAATGGAGTGAAATGACATCAGTAGTAAAAAGGCACAAATAGTGGTGAATGCTAAAATAAAAGGCCATATCCAATTATGTGCACAAATTTCAAACTGGAAAAAAATGGAATGGAATAAAAAAAAATGGAATAAAACTTCTGACTAGTAAGAGCAACCAAAGGCCACTAAGCACATGTGCGTCTTTAGCTTCGCATTCAAAGCGTCGGTGGAGGAGGAGGAGGTGGAGGAAGAGGAGGAGGGGGGCGGCGTCTGACCGAAAGCGGAAGGTTATTGTAGCGCCCTGGAGGACCCCATGTCCCGTAAACCCCGAGAGATGAGGCCTCCGGAGCTGGGACACACAAGCTGCCAACCCAGCTATGCATGGCTTTCAAAACCAAACAAAGGCTTGCATTCAGTGTAGTGTGTGACTATTATGTAGTCGGTGCAGGAGTGCTCGCTGTTGTGCTGTCTGTCTGTCTGTCTGTCTGTCAGCCTGTCTCGCTGCAGCATCCTGCACCACAAAGGCGGCTGGCCAACACCCTCAGGTAGACTGCACTGATGTACACAAACCCAGCATAGACGTGAGATTAGATCACATGTGCCATCTTTTACAATGAGGAGCGGTAATAATCTTATAATAATTTAGGATGCACAGATACCACATAAATACACCTGAACGCAACAATGGGAACACAAGCAGATATCAAGTCTATTACAGAAAGCAGAACAGCGCCGATAGAGCAGTCGGTACGTGTGAGGCGAAGGTGTTGGTGGCTCACTATCAGGGTGATTAACGGGATTCAGCATCACGCTACTCACCCCAACACACACAGGCACTCAGCAGCAACAGCAAGAGTATCATGACAGGCAGTGATGTGAAATTCAACAGCCAGGCAAGTGAGAGAGGTCCTGTGTGAGCATCAGTCCCGGTGGCAGTTTGTGTGGCTCAGTAACAGGTGACAGAGCCGCTGGAAGAGCCGACGATTACTTGTAGCACACGTTAGCGACAGCGGATGTGAGGAGGGTGACACAAAAATAGCGCAATTGTTTCCCTGTCAGAGATCAACACTTGACTCCAAAGTGTGCTCTATACCCGCCTGCCATTAACTCCTCGGGTTTAACTAAAATAACTAAAACAAACACAGCGCAGGAAAGGTACAATTTACTATTTGTAGGGTTGGATGGACTGTTATGTCTGAGAGAACACGTTCCCAGCACGAGCGACGGACGAACGGGGCGTTTCCCGTAGGCGCTTGTGCTGCCTTCACGTGCCGTCGGAAATATCATAATTGAGGGTGAGCAGCGTTTGAACGAGCTCGTGGTGAGCGTACAAAATGGCATTTTTAACGCGCTTGTGCCAGAATCAGCAAGTTGTTGTGCTACCGTCCAGCCACTCCCAAATGATGGAATCCACCTGGCTGCGAGAAAAGCCGCCCAAATTGGATCAAAATAGGGGCGAAATAGACAGAATACAAAATACTTGCTATGAAGTATTGATTAAATCCACCTACGATGTCAAAATATACCTTGAAAGTCTTGATTTCTCTAGTTGATTGCTCAGATGGACCTATTTAATCGGTGATGTATTTTGCCAGTCAATGTAATGTTTCTACTCTCTTCGCATAGTTTTGTTGTGGTCATGTACTTCGGTAAATATGCTTTAATAGTTAACGCAACGCTCGAGTTGTACCGTCGATGTCGACCTTATAAATTATCATGGAGACCTGAAGGCAGCATCAACATCACACTTGGCAGACATAAACACGCTTCCCTTTTGTAACGTATATATTTTATTGATTTATCTTACAGGGGAGCTACTATCAACAAGAAAGCCACTACATGCCTGAATAAACACATTTACGATACAGACATTTGGCTGTGTCGCTATGACACCTATAAAACATGGAAGTGCTTTGTGAAGAGTCACTTAAGGTCATCAGGGCAGAGCTTCTTCTCTCCAGAGCCCATTAAACATGACATACATTGTTTCTTGTACTTATGAAATGCCAGATAAAAGGGATAAAACAACCCTTTAACATTTAAACATTTAAATAACTTTGTCACCACTGCACTCAAATAATTATGGAATACAACTGATTTACATTAGCATATAAAACATTAAACTTATCTCATGGCCTTCCATTTCTCAGTGTTCAGAGTGCTAATAATGAGACAAAGGCCAAAACAAAAAAACAAACAAACAAACAAAAAAAACTACAAATATTCACTTTCTCTGAGTTTAACATGTTGAAACATACACAGTGTAACAGGTTCCAGCATCTTATTTCTTATAAATAATAATAAGAATAAATTGAATAAATTGCATTTTCAAAATACAAACTATAGACAGGCTTATAGGTTGAAGGCATGTTAGTGTAAAAAAGAAAAAAAAAAAAAAAAGTAAAAATACTGTTCACATCAATTGTGGTCAACCTGAAATAGTGGTTATAAATAGCTGAGTGCACTTTCCTGTTCCCTGGGACTGTAGAAGGCAGTTTGGTGGGTTTAAAAACAAATTCAAGCAATAAAAAGCAGTTCTGCATTTCTCGAGACCAATCCTGTTTTGCTCTCTTAATTTGCACGTTAAATTTCCTGTGCCACCTCCTTTCGGTTATTATTTGGCCTTGATCTCCTTGGCAGCAGGAACAAGGCCACTTTGTGTATACATTAAACATTAAACATGTTGACTGTAGGATATGCTAATGGAATATGTCGAGCGTGAGGAAAAGAGAGAGAGAGAGACGTTAAAAACTTTCTGCACAGTAACCTGAGAATGTACGGGTAATGGCTCTGGTCTTGGTGTTAGTTGTAATGCATTGGCTTAGTCTCAACCACAGCTGTTCCACCGACAGATGGCCCTGAGCATTGCACTGTGTGTGAAACTGAACAGAATAAACACATAAAAGAAAAACTCTATAATGAGAAATACTAACATTGGTGTTGTCTGTGTGTGTGTGTGTGTGTGTGTGTGTGTGTGTATTAATCAAATCAATGGTCAAGTTGGCTCTGCGCCATGTCACAATGTCACAAGGCAACTACTGAATTCAATTTTGTGGTGTGTGAATTTTCAGTGCACTCCCTAGAGGAAGTTGAGTTTGTCAGAGGTATAAACATCACAAAAATTGGAGTCTGAGCTGAGAGGCGGAGCAGAGGGAACGGTCAGTTCCTTCAGCTCAAAGCGCAGATCAGTGTCTGACGAGAGACAGTCAAAGTCAAGAGACATAGCTGGAGCTGATGTCTTCCATCCGGTAGGTGGAACCTGGAGAAAGCAGAGAACAATGACTCCACCTGAGAAGTTGTCTGACTGAGAGGCAACCCTACGGAAGAGGAATAAACGCCTGAGGGAAGTTTGTGCATATGACACATTGAGGTGAGAGATAAAAATCTTACACCTACCGGTGGCTCCACAAAGCTGAAGTTGGTTTCAGGAGGGCTGAGGGGATCAGTGGGCCGGTTTGCGTGGGTTGATACATTTGGTGAAGTGTAACTTGGTGGACTAGGGTCCTGCAATTTGACATAGGAATAAGAAAAACAGCACAGTATAAAAACAAACTTTACAGGTCGGTATCGGTCCTGTTTGTCATGATCTCATCTGTCTGTTACAAATATCTGCTGTTTTAGTGTGTACAGAACATACGTTGGTAGATTAAAATCAAGGCTGGGAAGAACTGCTCCATGAAACTGGAAAGCTAATTCTATCTTGTAAATACGTGGCCAGCTTATACATTTGCTACAGTTACTATTCTACCCTACTATAATCACTTAAAAGTCATGTATTAATATTCTGTACAGTCTGTTGTGTAATGTGTTACGCACTGAAAGCTTGAAGACATTTTTGGTTTCAGTGGTCTAACTGGAGCTAGCTGCTTAGCATATGTGTTTGCTGGACTGAATATTAAGGGATCTCCTGATTTTACTCTTTTTTTTTTCATAAAAAGGGTACATCTTTCTTTGTTCCATGGCTCAGCTGTCATACAATTGCTGACCTTTACACAGCACCAAGAACCCAATACCTGGGTTCTGGCATTAAGATCTTGAGTAACCACTTGCATTTGGATTGTGTGTCCCTGCTCTATATACACATACTTGATACATCACTTCTGATGCTACACCACCTCTGTTAGAAGAAAAAAACAAAAAAAAAAAACGGACAGCTTCCAGCACAGGCCACGTTTAACCTTAGTTTTACAAACTTTTTGAATTTTTGAGCTATCACAGAAATGATTACTTTTATCCACTTCCAGAGATGATGGAGTTGACGGGGTGATCATTAATTGAGGTTGGGGACACATAAGTTCACACTACAAAACATACATGGACAAATTCATCCCAGACCACCTCAGTGATCAGATCTCAATGCGTCTGCAAAGTGTTTCGTGTGTGTTCAGACCTGTGTTTAGCACTGCCCAAGAGACAACCCCTCTCAACAAAACAAAACTTAATCAGTTCTGCTCAGTGGCTTGACCACAATGTGAATGCTCCTGGAAAAAAACAGCCCCTTTCAAGAGCGCAAATTTGAATGGAGAGAACACTGTATAGAACGCATGCCACTTACTGCTGAGACTCGTTTAACCATAGCAGCTTTTGGGGCAGAAATACCCCCAAAAACTTATATAATAAATATATAATAAATAAATAAATAAAAAGAGAAAAGGTTTATGTCGGCCAAGTATTAACAAGCTGGAGTTATCTATGTTTATAAACTTTCAAACTGTATCTACTTGAAAGCTTCATAGGGCTGTTTTACAATTTTTTCAACATGACTGGAAGTGAACGGGGCGAAGTTAGTCTGGAGCTCTGTGCCCCTGAACAGGGCTGGGCGATATGGCATTTTATTAATATCTCGATATTTTTAGGTCATATCACGATACACGATATATATCTCGATATTTTGCCTTAGCCTTAAGATGACACTTTAATGCATACAATCGAACCAGAATGGCAATACTCGATATACAGTACAGGCCAAAAGTTTGGACACACCTTCTCATTCAATGCGTTTTCTTTATTTTCATGACTATTTACATTGTAGATTCTAACTGAAGGAATCAAAACTATGAATGAACACATGTGGAGTTATGACTTCATATCATGCTCTGAGCACTTTCCTCTCTTCTAATCTTCCTCTCCCCTCTTCCTTTCTTCTTCTTCCTGTCCCCCCCATACCCCTTTTTTGTGCATGCTTGTTCCAGAGTCCACTGCCCCTTTGCTTTCGTTGTGCTTTTTGTGTCTTGTCTAGGTCAAACTGTCCTGCTCATCCTGGAAGGTCATCCAGCTGCAGATGAGATGGCTAGATGCTGCGTGTCACTTCCATCTAGATTACCTGTTCAGGATACCCTGCTGTTTCTGCTGTTGTCTGCTGTCCCAGTTTGTCCCTATCTCCCTGTCTCTGTCTCCTTGTCTCTCTCTCTCCCCTCCCACCCAACCGGTAGAGGTAGATGACTGTCCACCCTGAGTCTGGTTCTACCTGAGGGTTCTTCCCGTTAAAGGGGAGTTTTACCTTGCCACTGTCGCCAAGAGCATGCTCAGGAGGGAATCTGTTGGGTTTCTTGTTTCTCTACTATAATTTGCAGAGCGTGGTCCTTACCTGCTCTACCTGTAAAGCGTCATGAGATAACTTCTGTTGTGATTTGACGCTATATAAATAAAGTTTGATTGATTGATTGATTAACAAAAAAAGGTGAAATAACTGAAAACATGTTTTATATTCTAGTTTCTTCACAATAGCCACCCTTTGCTCTGATTACTGCTTTGCACACTCTTGGCATTCTCTCGATGAGCTTCAAGAGGTAGTCACCTGAAATGATTTTCCAACAGTCTTGAAGGAGTTCCCAGAGGTGTTTAGCACTTGTTGGCCCCTTTGCCTTCACTCTGCGGTCCAGCTCACCCCAAACCATCTCGATTGGGTTCAGGTCCGGTGACTGTGGAGGCCAGGTCATCTGCCGCAGCACTCCATCACTCTCCTTCTTGGTCAAATAGCCCTTACACAGCCTGGAGGTGTGTTTGGGGTCATTGTCCTGTTGAAAAATAAATGATGGTCCAACTAAACCCAAACCGGATGGGATGGCATGTCGCTGCAGGATGCTGTGGTAGCCATGCTGGTTCAGTGTGCCTTCAATTTTGAATAAATCCCCAACAGTGTCACCAGCAAAACACCCCCACACCATCACACCTCCTCCTCCATGCTTCACAGTGGGAACCAGGCATGTGGAATCCATCCGTTCACCTTTTCTGCGTCTCACAAAGACACGGCAGTTGGAACCAAAGATCTCAAATTTGGACAAGGCACAGGTTTCCACTGGTCTAATGTCCATTCCTTGTGTTTCTTGGCCCAAACAAATCTCTTCTGCTTGTTGCCTCTCCTTAGCAGTGGTTTCCTAGCAGCTATTTGACCATGAAGGCCTGATTGGCGCAGTCTCCTCTTAACAGTTGTTCTAGAGATGGGTCTGCTGCTAGAACTCTGTGTGGCATTTATCTAGTCTCTGATCTGAGCTGCTGTTAACTTGCGATTTCTGAGGCTGGTGACTCGGATGAACTTGGCCTCAGAAGCAGAGGTGACTCTTGGTCTTCCTTTCCTGGGTCGGTCCTCGTGTGCCAGTTTCGTTGTAGCGTTTGATGGTTTTTGCGACTCCACTTGGGGACACATTTAAAGTTTTTGCAATTTTCCGGACTGACTGACCTTCATTTCTTAAAGTAATGATAGCCACTCGTTTTTCTTTAGTTAGCTGATTGGTTCTTGCCATAATATGAATTTTAACACTTGTCCAATAGGGCTGTCGGCTGTGTAGTAACCTGACTTCTGCACAACACAACTGATGGTCCCAACCCCATTGATAAAGCAAGAAATTCCACTAATTAACCCTGATAAGGCACACCTGTGAAGTGAAAACCATTTCAGGTGACTACCTCTTGAAGCTCATGGAGAGAATGCCAAGAGTGTGCAAAGCAGTAATCAGAGCAAAGGGTGGCTATTTTGAAGAAACTAGAATATAAAAACATGTTTTCAGTTATTTCACCTTTTTTTGTTAAGTACATAACTCCACATGTGTTCATTCATAGTTTTGATGCCTTCAGTTAGAATCTACAATGTAAATAGTCATGAAAATAAAGAAAACGCATTGAATGAGAAGGTGTGTCCAAACTTTTGGCCTGTACTGTATATATTGATATTTTTTCTGTGACGTAGTTGGGGTTTCCCCCAAAGCATTATAGCATAGCAGACCTGATCAGGTGGCTGCACACACTGTGCGGTGCTGCAGCCGGCCCCCCTGATCTAGCAGACCTGGCTCCTGCTGGATGGCAGGAGGCGAGGTGTCGGCCGCGGCACCACAAGGTGTGCGCAGCCACCCGGTCAGGTCTGCTGGATCTGACAGGTCTGCATGATTTACGTCGTATCCATGTTTGTGCACGTGCGTGACCGTGCATGTGCTCGTGCATGAACGCCTGTAGCGTACTGGAGCACACCCCCTCCAACCGCGCCAGAGCAAGGGAAGTGTACTGTATTCAAGCACGGAACGGAGCGATCATGCTAGTCAAAAAATCCGGATTTTGCGGTCAAACGTGCTTGGGCACGGTACAGAAGACATTTTGCTGCTGGTCATCTGACACTTTGAATCCAAACCATCTCCAAATTATTGAGCCATTATTTTCTATTTTACTGACCAACTCTTCTTAGGTGGCAGACTCCGTCTCCATGTTGTTGCTGCAGTGATGTGTAGGGGGGGGGGGGCGAGGGAGGCAGAGCACAGAGGCTGTGTGTGTGAGACATGGACATAGGGAGAGGAGAAATAGGTGCGAACTTGTGGCCCATGGGAAGAAATGTACTACTATTACTATTACTATTTTAACGCAAAATGAATTATATCTATAGAAACGATACTGTCCCGTGTTATATCATGTTTAGAAATATATCAATATAAATTAAAATCTCGAGATATCGCCCAGCCCTAACCCTGAAGCATATTCTGATCACCACAGCTTGAAGAGAGTTCACAAGATAAAAATATTATACCTACCGGTGGCTCCACAGAGCAGAGGTTGGTTTGAGGAGGGCAGAGGGGATTAGTGGGCTGACATGTGTTAGTTGATACGTATGGTGAAGTGTAACTTGGAAGTAGAGGTGGAATGAGATCCTGCAATTTGACCAAAGATATTGAAATAAGAAACAGCATGGTATAAACACATACTTTAAAAGGACTTGTGTTGGTCTTGTGTTGACCTCCTGTCAGCAGTTGTGATCACATTAATCAAAAAATATCAGCAGAAATCAAGGCTGACCTACCCCATTTCACTCCCATTCATGCTGAGAAAATGTAGGAAAAATGCAGTGCAACACATTTTTCACATTTTTTGAACCTGAATGAGCATAAAATGGGGTAAGTTGGTCTTGACATCTAAGCTACCAAAGCATATTCTGTTCACAACCGATATTTGTGACAGACAGATACAAGCAAGTTGACAAGTCAAAACAGGTTGGATATGGCCCTTTAACCTCACAATATTACAGACGACAGACGTGACCTGATGAGCCTCAAGCAGTCTTTACACTGATAATGCCAGTAAAATTCTGCATCTGAGCTGGATTTCAACATTGCTACAAGTTGCATGTTCTTTTATCAGTTTTTTCTCTGTATTTCGTCCTTATACGACTTAGTAGGTCTACTTAATAAAGAGGTCACCTGGTGTTTTGCACATTTTATTGCCAGCTTTACTAGATCCCTGGACATTCAGCACTGTCTATCTACTGAATTATTTCCCTCAGTACATTGTGAATATTTCTTGCAAACAAGTACTGGAATGTTTTCATTCCTGCTTCTGATCTGGCTTTTTTTTTTACTAGATGAGCTGAGTCCATGGCGGGTTTAACTTTTTTTTTTTTTTTTTTTTTTTTTACTGGTATCCCATTTTTACACAGATTTTCAAGCCAGTCCAAACCCAGCTGTATGGTGGTATAACATTACTGTTCAAACAGAGCTGCAGAAAGCCCTCTGGAGGTGGTACGTACGTCATGGTGATGCACAGGAAGCTCTGCTGGAGTCTCAGGATCGGGCCCGTCGCTTTTTGAAGAGCTATCGCCACAACAGCACTTGCTCACACAGCAGCAGCAAAGAATCACTGCCATGATAACGCCAAAACCGATACCGACGTTGACTGATATGGGAACAGGTGCTGTGACACAGACATATGTGGTTTAAGTCAACTTAAAAAATGAGTGATGTGGAGGTTGTTTTTTTTTTTCACCTCAAGGGTCAACTCACCTTGCTCCACCTCCAGCTCCACAACAAGGGCCAGATTGCCGTTTTTGTCCTTGACCTCAAAGCGGCCAGTGTCTGTGGTTTTGAGAGGTTTGATTTCAATCCCGAAACCTTCCCCAGTTGAAGACAGTTCCTGAATTCTGTCTGTAAATACGGAATTCCCGACTGTCTCCTTGGAATAATATTTTATCAGTTGGCCTGATTTCATCACCAAGATGCGTTCGCTGCCCCAGTTGGGAAAAAAGGTCACAGTGGCACGGTCCAGGTCAAAAGTGATGATGAAGTCCTCGTTGGTCATTCTTAAATAATGTTCTTTATTCTCTGTAAGATAAAGAATAAACTGCATAAGAATAAGACTAAAAACTGAATGTACCCTGGGCTGGAGATACAACTATAAGTTGGTGTGTTTCCTCACCTGTTACTGTTATCTTCTTCCTAGATATCAAATCGTTGTATTTATTCCTGAGGTTATAGTGGCCATTGTCGTCCTGGGTGAGGTGGGTCACCTTAAAGACATTACCCTCAACATACCCCCTTTTTCCAAAGTTGGTTTGAGAGCTGCTTCGATTCCAAAGGACCCTCGTTTCATTAAACCTGTCAGAGGGAGTGAACTCCAGGAAGTCTGTCGCTCTGGACAAACGAAAAGAGTAGCTGCTCCCATAGTTCTTATCCACCTGCTGGGAACAATCTAAGAAAACATGCATAAAACAAAAAAAATGTTGGATTCTAATGAAGAGCACACATTGCATGAAGGCTCTGAGAGGGAATTACACACACACACACACACACACACACAGTCATATAGTGTCTCACCTAAAACTTTAATTCTGAGGATAGTGGGGTATGCAAATCTCTCAGCGGTTGACAGTGAAAACACTCCCTCGTCTCTCTCAGTCACATGTGGTATAGAAAGGACATTGCCTTTCAGCACATAGCGAGGATCCTTCACCTGAATATGGAGAAAACACAAAAACAGAGATGAGTAGATTGCAATACTGATCAATATTGGGTAACCAGCATTATCTGGAGATACTGGCTCATCACAAATACATCAATACTGTTGAATATGTGTTAAGAGGAAAAGAGGTTTATTATTCAGCTGTATCAAGCCTCCTGTTTCTATCTTCATCACAAACATTTGATGGCCAAATTCAAGTATTTCTTGCCACAGATATGCACTAAAGATGTGTAAAGAATAAAGTGACTGGTAGGCCTAAATTTAGGGCTGCAAGTAACAAGCATTTTTATTGTGTATTAAAGAGTTGATTTTTTTTTCCATTAACTGATTAATCATTTTAACATTCATGAAATGTTAAAAATCATTACAAATTACTATCTCAAGTTAAAAGACCCAAGCCAAAGGTTCAAAGATAAAAGGTCATATTCTATACATATATTTTAGTATATTTTACTTTTTTTTTTTATAACTCTTGTGTGGTATACAAAGATTTTTATTTCTTTTCTTTTTTTTTTTCTAATATTCTTTGCACTTATTTTTTTTGTTACTTGTGTTTAATTTTTCTTAAGATATATATTTCTCCTACTGCTGAGAGGTATATTTTGTGTAGTCTATTGCCCCTGTACAACTGCCATTTTGGGATCAATAAAGTGCGATGTCTGTCTGTCTATCGATCGATCACCGTTGTTTAGTCACTTTGTTTTGAGTGGTTACTTTGATCTCGCGACACTAGCTGGCTGTGCGAGAGTACGGAAAACAGTCTGATGTTTTCATATCGCTCACCTGTATTTTTAGATACAAAATGGAAAAAAAACAAACAAACAAAAAAAAAACGGGCGTTTGTGGAGCTGTAACCAACAGAAGTTTGGAATTTCTACTTGAAATTTAATGAATAAATAAAAAATAGGCTACATCGTCGACTATTTTGGTGAGACAGTTGTTTCGGCACAGTGAAGGCTATAGCTCACACCTTTACCTCGGGCGGGTGTCGCACTCAGAAATGCAGGATTTGTCGGACTACATTGCTGATGTGGAGATACCTGGCCTGTAGCTAAACTTTCCTTCTCCCTCCCAGCAGCACAAAGTCTCACCTCATTCTTGTCCATCACCAGCTTGATGGGGCCGCTGGGTCTGGACGGAGTGAAGAGCAGCTGCAACTTGTTGGGAAACGGTATGGACAGTTTCTCAGACGTCATTTTATAAGTGTCGCCATAGCACACCTTGTCTTCCCTCCACGCACTTGTTGCACCTTTCAAAAGACAGAAAATGACATGTATCCGAGCGTGGAGCCGACACAGCGGGTGAATTTGAACTTAAACCCGACCCGTGAAGACTTTGAAATGTCTCAAACTAAGTCACTAAGTCAACATGATGCAAAAAAGATAAAATGGAAAATAGGCTATTGTTGAACCAAAAAAAAAAAAAAAAAAAGTCTCGCAATTCTCCTGACAGTCCGAGTAATGTTAGTTCCGGTGGAGAAACTCACCAGAGAGGAGGCAAGAAACAGCCAGGAGCGGTGGGAGTATACGTAACATCGTCCTCTACTGCGGAAAAACAACAACACGGCAACAAGCGAGTTAGTGTGAGTACTGCGCAGCGCACACAGCGGACATGTCGACAAGCGAGCACAAGACAAAACTCCTCGAGTCATATGTAGGTACTCACTGTTTTCAAAAACAGAAAAATTCCCCTTGCATTCCAGTCCCAGGATAGGTCCTCGCATCGTTTTCCTGGCGCCTGAGCCAAATGTGCGCATGTCCCAGTGGTCCTCACGAGGGGGCACGCGTACCCCAAGGGGTCATGTTGGAGTACTGCAGGGGTACAAGATTTCCTTTAATGTTAATTAAAAATATCAGCCATGCATAACTCCAAAAAATGGAGAAGCAAAAACAGAGACAAAAAATATCGTCAGCATCACGTTGTGGTTGCAGAAACTGAGCTGTGTCGGACGTCTTCATAAAGGCGTTTTTCCTGCAGTGACCAGGGGGTATTTGTCTGGAAAAAAAACACTTCAGAGGGGCTACATTACTGAGAAAAGGTTTGAGAGCCACTGCTCCAACAAACTGAGTTAACCTACTCTCTATAAAGAATAAAACGTTTCCTCGCAAAAAGCCCATCTACAATTTGTAATGTGACGGTGATAGTGAGATCGTGAGCTGAACAGTTTTCTGTGTTAAGTGAGTTGTGAGCGAGGCTCTTGGCTGATTGAGATGGCAGTTTTGGCGGAGCCGTTCAAAAGAGTCAGATCGTTCACGAACGGATCATCACTGGTTTGGATGTTTGACAGATTTACAAGCAAGTAGGTCCAGTTATTACCGTGGCGTGGAGATCATCTGTTGTGATTGACTGATAAAGGGACCAGCCAGCTCACTGTTGTATTTGTATGTAGGCTAATGTCCTTTTCCTTTTCCTTGATGAGACCGACTTCCCGTGCTTGGTGCAGGACGATGCATTTGGCACGGAGCTCCGTTCCCATGGAGAGCGACGCCCAATAAATTATGGGATAATTATGTTGTCCTTATAGAAAAATTTAATTATTCGCTTATGGGGAGCATTTTAGTTGGTGGGAGTAGAGCACCTGTAAATGTCCATTTTGTAAATTTCCAACAAACAAACAAACATACATACATACATACATACAAAAGGTACCATTTGTAAGAGTTTTCAGGATTAAAAAAAAAAAAAAAAAAATGGTGAAATCTGCCTGACGAACACAGGTTATCATGCACCCTGAGGTAGTAGAACACATGGGGGATGAAGAAGAATGATTCTAAGAATAATAAACATGCACTGTATGCTTTTCAATCACACATTTAGTGTGTACACCTATTTTAATAATAAAATTGTATCACGAGTTCCATACACTCGATTTATCCACAATTTCCCTGTGGGAACCTGCCCAAAGGGATCAATAATAAAGTTTTATCCAATCTAATCTTATCTTATCCTCAACCACGACACTTGGGGGGCGCCCACAGTAACATAACACCACTAAAAACTATTTCACAGACACCTAAAAAAAAAAAAAAAGATATATATGTGTGTGTATGTATATATATATATATATATATATATATATATATATATATATATATATATATATATATATATATGTGTGTGTGTGTGTGTGTGTGTGTGTATATATATAGCCTAATGAATTTCAAGATCAATGCACGTTTACTTTTAAAACAACGTATGAAACGGCGGTTAAAACGGGCGCACCAATTCAAATCACCATGGCAACGCGGCTGAATTTCAATGTCAAAAATATGCATTACTAACCATCAGAATGACAAAATATTGTGCAGCCACGTAGTAAAGTTATTAAGCATTTTCACCATTTTGTGCCTATTACATTACCTATTTATGGGTAAATAACTATGAAATACTGAGAGCACCTCGGAAAACTAACTAAGATAAGGACGTCTGCTGAAGGGCTACGGTAACACAACTAGGACATACAGCTTGCAGTGAGCCAAACTCCTACAGGGTCACCAAGGTGACAAACTTAGTAAACGGACTCTTTTCGCATTAAACAGTGTGTGTTAAGAGACCTGTACTCAGTGCCTTTTTTGCTTCTGTTGGTCTGAAACTTGCAATCCACATAACAACTAAATAATGGGAATTTCAGTGACCTTATCCATCTTTAAACTCTGTCTGATTGCAGTTGACAAAATAGAAGTTGCATCCAGCAAAAAGTGGGCAGGTTGAAGGAAACTCACCTGTCATTTGTCCAGCACAAATGCCACAAGTAAAATTATAAAGTGGGTCAATACAAACAATATAAGAAAAAAAAAAAAAAAAAACTATGCACACCCCATAAGAGAAACAAAAATAAAATATACAGGCACATGCAGGCACAGTAGTTGAGGTATTCAAGCTTGAGTAAAGAGGACGCACAGAGTGTGTCTACATCAGAAAAATGACTTAACATTTTTTATGTAGTCTCAACTGATACTGTGACAGTAAGATGAAGGTAAAATCTCAGAAGCTTAGCATGACTTGGGTTTGATAAAGCCTTTTATGGCACTAAAAATAAAGGCTTTGAGAATGAGGGCTGGCCTCACAGAGCTTATATTTCCATCAGCTTCTTGTTCAGGATCCTCATGCTGTAGCAGCCCTCATCATCCACTAGGTGGCCTCCATGCGCCTTGTTCGTTTGGGTTTGTGTTATCCCAAGGGACCAGGGACACTTTAAGGTCACCCGCTGGAGAAGAGAGCAGGGAAACTGCAAGACACTGGTATTTTGAAGAACATCAGACAGCGGAAACATTGATATTCACCAGCAAAACCTGATGCAGCCTAGCCAAGATACACCAAAAGCACGCTCTTGAGTAAAACGTCACCATCGGTCCATGCTTTTTTTTTTTTTTTTTTTTTTTTTAAATTCCACAATACATCTTAAGTTTAACATCGATGCACTCTCTTAAACGCTGGTGCGCTTGTGTGCGCCAATGGCGTGCGTGACAATACAAACAAAAGCAAAGCACGGCGTAACTTGCGCAGAAGCCGCCTGAGAATTCTGCGTAACCCGTTGCCATAAATAAAAGTGGGGCCAGATGCTCATGCGCACTACGCAAGGGACGTTGTTATTCTCTGATCCTCAGTCAGATAAATAATCGCAAATATCTACCGGTGGGATTATTTTGCACACGTCGCTCAGGTGAGTCCAGTCCAAATGCGTTTTGACCTGCCAGCATGTGAGAAATGACCATCAGCTGATTTTGCGCGGTGTCACAGGCGTGCAGCCCTTCAAATTTCTGCAGCTTAGCTCGCATATTGGGCATCTGGCTGGACATGACTAGACAGGCAACATGCATGCGTTTCTTGGAATAGTGATGCTTGGGGAAAATATGTATGGGCGTTATGTTGCAGAAAACATCGCCGTGGTTGTCTCACAGCACCCTCTTGTGTAGCTTGTTGATTGACGACAGCCTGTCCTTGTTAGCTGGCTTGGTTTCAGCGGAGGATGGGGATGAATGATAATGACGTGCTCGTCCCTGTCCACTGTATGGGCTGTTTATAGGTGAAACAACCCACCAGTGGTAATCTGTCCCATTTGCAAGATGATGTCCTGTGTCCTGCTGAGCGCCCTTTTCACTCTGTCTCCCTCAGTGGGTGAGTGTTTTGCTTAAAAAAAAAAAAAAAAAAAAAGAAAAGATTACATGCACTGTGAAGTTCATTTTAACATGTGTTTTGACCATATTACCTAGGGTAGAGAACTTTGATGATGGTGTACATTCTGTTTTTTTTTTTTTTTTTTTTGTCCCAGCAGGATTCCTACTGGGTGAGTCAACAGCAATATTACATCTTGTCTACAAAACATACTTCAGCCTATTCTCTGTGGAATTTAACCCAGGACATGACAATCTTTGTTGACCCTGCACTGATTCTCTGACGCTCTGACAGGTGAAAATGAAGATTTCCAGATTGTGTGTGCCGGGAAGGAATTTCGTCTGCCTGTGTACTCGGCATCGAGGATTGTTACTTTTACGCCAAACTCCCCTCCTGGGCCACGGCGTGTCCTGCTGGATAAAAACAGTGTGAGTTAAAGTGTGCATCAGTGCATTCCTGTGCCTTTTTTATGTTGTACAGTTCGGACAGGCTAAGTGAAACCTTTATGTTATGTTTAAGTGAAGTTTACACCTTCAAAAGAGAACAACAGGTGGTGATATCACATGGCACCAAAGATTCAATGCCCAACATTTCACCATTTGATGTCAGGCATCACAAAGGTTCAGATTTGGGCTCTCTCTAATCTATCTTGGGGGAAATCGCAGCACATGGAGCAAACCCACAGAAACAAGGAGAGCCACCATGCTGCTTCCTCTTGCAGGTGAAAGACCCGCGGTTTGAATGGACCAGAGACAGAATGCTAGTGCTGAAAGAAGTGACCCACGGTGACCAGGGCCTCTACGCCATCAAGCTGTCCTCTGGATTCACTTACGAGACTGTTCGTTTGACTGTTTCAGGTACAACAGTTTCCGTCGTGCTTTTTGCGTCCCTAGTTTTTCACTGTGCACAGAGACCCATGTATTCTCTCTGACACCTCTTCTTTGATCAATCGAACATTTTCTATCCATCCTTCCTTTTACCCGTTCATCCCTCTGCTTTAGAATGTATCAAATCCTACCAAAGAAACTACGGGGAGAACTTTCAGCACAACATTCCCCAGGACGGCTCCCTGCTGGAGTTTTCACCCCGAGGGACACCCGCCGAGGCCGAGCCAATTGTGTTGTGGAACCGGACCGACCCTGACACCAGCGAGGTAGGCCGGGGGAGACTGCAGCGGGACGGGAAGGTCTGGGTGGCCGAGAGAGTGACGCAAGCAGACCAAGGCAACTACACCATCAGGGATGACAGTGGAAAAGTGCTTTCCCGCAGCACGCTTACTGTCCATGGTGAGCAGAGAGCACAGCTCAGTAGAGGAACCAAGTACAAAGCAGAATGTGGTGAATTTTGTTTTGGGTGTCTTACTTGAGCATAAACTTGAGCATCCTATCAAAGGTAATGCTTGTATCTTATCTTTCCCTTTCCACCTGACACCTCCTCACCCACCTCATGCTTCCTTTTTTCCTCTTCACTCTCCTCTCTCCTCCATTCCTCCCTCTGTTCATAATCCTGCGCATTGATGCAGGACACACCTTCAATGTCACCCGCTTCACCAAGGAGTCTCTAAACCTGCCCCTCTTTCTCCCTGTCCCTCATGCCCACCTCATTTTTACCCCCACCCGGTACCCTGATGAATCCTCCCTGGGCCCGTTTGACCCCAGGCCCCCTCGTGGTCCCGTGCAGCTCATCCGGGAGGGCCAGATAATGGACCATGACATGCGCTACCGGGGGCTCATCTCTTTGGGCAGGAACGGTACCATCAATGAGATTGTTATTGCAAGGCTGACCACAAGACATGATGGGATGTACGACATCAGAGACCGGGATGGCAACCTGGTGTCCTCCACCTCCTTGCAGGTGATTGGTAAGTGGCAGAATGTGTTCAAGTGTCGCTTGTATCTGGATGCTGTTTTATTTTCACAACCTCCATTCCTTCTGCGTCCGTCCCTTCCCCTCTGTCTCCAAACTCTTCAGATAAGGTGGGTAAATGGCGAGCAGTGCTGAAGTCCATCAGTGTCCCCTCTGGTATGTTTGTGTCGCTGGCTGGTTTCATCCTGTTCATGAAGCGCTACCCTAACTGTAGCGTCTCACAAATCATCAGCGGCCTCAGAGCAAACCACCCAGCTCCAGCCAACCCTCCAAGGATTAACATCCAGGTGAAGCACTATGGCAAATGAGATTAGTTGTCCTATTAACAGAGATGGTCATGCTTTTTTTTTGAAAACTAATGTGCTAGAATATAAAATGCTTGAATCAAAGAAGAAACTAACCATGTTCTGTAGAAGAACAGATGGGCCTCATACACAGAACCTTTCCTAAATGATTCTGTCTGTATTCTTGAGAAAACGGTTAACACCAAAACAACTTAAGATCCATGAATCATGAACAAGGACCGGATGTCATTAAAACTCTAATGTGTGCTTTATAATGACTGCCAGTTTTAAAGTGGACACATGTGACCAGACACCTGGAAACTCCATAGAAGCCATGTTGGTTTCCGTTGCAGATCCAGAACATTGCTGATCCTAAAATTGTAGGGATTTAGAAAAACTTTTTTTTTTTTTTTTTCAAATTCAGAAAAATAAATTTGCATGATTTAGATGTAAATGTACAACTGCTTCATTATATGTATAAATATCAACCAAATTTTCTGCTACATGTATCATAAAGACTGCAATGTTTCTTGATGCGTGATTGAATTTCACCATAAGAATGTTTCAAATGCCTTTTGTTCATGCAAAACAAGGAGGTGAAATGTGGGGGAACATACTGAATGCTTTGTTTTTCCTTCTTCTTTCTCTTATCCTCTTCCCTTGCCAGACAAAGTGCTCTGTGATAATGTCTTTTACTTGTGCTGCATGCAGGACTACAGCCAGCCCAGCGCTCAGCCCTCTGGCTTCTATGGTCACTCCCAGCTGCCTGGATCACCGAGGAAATGGAGCCCAAGAGCGAGTCCATCTCATACGGTACTCCTAATCAATTTTGCAAGGGGCTTGTTGGTTTTATCTTCCGTCTTTCTGTGCTACAGAGAGTTAAGTGAGCGTGTGCTGGCTTTTTGTATTTGCAGGGTTACACTCCTGTGATGGTAGAAACTGTCTCTCAGCTGTCCCCGGTTCACGTGAGCACTGACAACTGGCAAGCAGACAGAGTGGAAGCTGGGAGCTCGGCTAATCACGACTCCAATATTGAGGTAATACTTCACTCCAGCAGTGAGTAAACGTGCGAGAGCAAGTGGCATCTTATTTATATTGTTGTATGTCTTTCTCCCTCTCTAGCGGGATACATGTAGTGACACAGCGAGGAAGATTTCCTTTTCGTTGGCTGGGGCATCAGACTGCCTCCACTCGTCCGAAGACTGCGTTCAGTTCCAGATCAAGAAAGAGGGAGACAAGGAGAGATGGAGCAAAGCACAGGACTACTTTTCCATCCTTCCACTGGACATGGATACCTCTGAATCCTGCAGTGTTTACACGTCAGACAAACTTAATTTCTTATAGGACATAGAATTCTCTGACGCGGTAAAGTGCTATGGAAAATTGAAACCGAAATCTCACCTGTGCCTTTGACGTCTGAACCTAGCTTCAAACTGTTTGATGTCAGTATTGCATGGTATTTTGTAATGTAATGACGATCACTCTTCAGCATGAGTTGAGCAATAGCCTTCCTGTTCCATATTACCCATTCTACTGACAGTGGCTGATGGTGTTCCCTAAAATCCTCTTTTGGCAAGCCTCTGCTGTGACCTACCTCCAGACCCTCAGGACCAACTTGATCTGCACTGTATATTTGTTGCGTGTGCATGTGTGTAATGAAATTGTTATTCAAGTGTTATGTGAGGATGAAGGCATATAGAAAGGTATATTAGAAGCTGAAGTCTGAATGGATAAAGTTGTGAAAGAGAATTCTTAAGTAAAACTAGGTTAATGGATAGTTATTTGAAGTGTTTTTCCTCGATAGGCAATATACATGTTCACTACTGATAGCTAAATCATTTACCACAAAATCTTTTCTAATGTCTTCTCTATCTCTAAATATTTTTTTTAGTGATAGTTCATAGTGTTAATAAACTATTTACCCCTTGCAGTCATTGTAGTGATTGCAATAAGCTGTCCATCTGTAGTTATGACCATTGTGAATAGGATAATATTTTATCTCTGAATCTTACCAGTGGCTCACGAGGTTTTCCCTCCATATTCTTTGAAACAGCAAATATTCAAGCACTTCTCACCTTTGAGCAAATAAAACAATTAACGAGCAAACAAAAACAAAAAGTATGTAATTGTCTCTAGTGTTTGTTGGGTGGGTGCACTTAATGTAATACTGACCTCAGGCACTAGAGGGCAGCCGAGAGTCTGTGAACGCCAAACACGAAGCGTAGAAGAAGAAGAAGCGGCTCGTTGTCCCAGCATGCAGTAGGGAGTTGTAGCGGCAATGAAAGGACAGCGTGCCACTTCCAACTTCACCAAAACATAAATAAAGTCCACCTCAGCTATTATCTCCACTTGAAAAGGCTCGCGTAATTTGGTTTCCAGAAGAGGCGTGCAGAAGGACGTTTGGAAATGTCGCTGGTTTGTGCGAGTGAGTAGAAAGCATCGATAGGACGAGTTGGCGGCGGAAGCTAACGCTGCTAACGTTAGCGGCCACGCTGTTATCACTGGCTTATCGGTTTATTTGACGGTCGTTTGGCCGTCGGTATCATGTGATTGTTCAATGCAATGTCTATTCCCCAGTTTCCAACGAGGTCCCGGAGCACCCGTGCGTGTCCCCGGTGTCCAACCAGGTGTTTGAGCGCCGGCTGATAGAGAAGTACATCGCCGAGAATGGGACGGACCCGATGAACGGCCAGCCGCTCTCCGAGGAGCAGCTCATAGATATCAAAGGTACGTGGACGGTGGTGCAGCGTTGTAGTGCCTTGACATGATGTTCCGCCACAAGCTGGACCTCCTGTGTATGTGATCTCTCTAACAAAGTCTTCATTTTCACCTTGCGATGATAGTTTTTTTGCACCGCATGGTCATTAGTGGAATAATACATAAGATTATTATTACCATTCGTCAATTATGCACCGTCCATCCATTTATAAAACACTGTAAGAGTGTTTACCAGTAGATTTCCCTGTGTTCCTATTTTTTGTAATGCCTAGTCAGTGATGAACGCCTCTAAATACATGATTAACATCATTTTTTTTGCTTCATATTTCATTGGGGTCAAGTGGGCCAACACAAAATTAATGTTTTTAATGTCTTGTACAAATTCCGTCTGCATCTGTGTTTCTTTCCAGTTGAGCAGTCAGTTTAACCCCAGACTTGGTCTGTTTAAGTGGCTGTTTAGGGAGTCAACAAGACACATAAAGTACCTGAAATAAACGTGGGTAGCAGTTTTTATTAAAACATGGGGGTTTAAGCTGCTGGGGTTAAACTGACTCCAGCAATGTTTTTTTTTTTTTTTTTTTTTTTTAATAAATTTGACGGTAAGGTAAAGGAGAGTTAAGTGTTGACAGAGGGCTTAAATTCTGTGCAAAGTAGCATCAATAAGGTCCAAACATAACTATTTGGCTTGCTGAAATTTACACGCATCCTAATCATAACATAATCATAACAAAAGGTAACTAGTAGTTTACTGAAACTTAAGAAGACACCTTGTTTCACTGTATTGCCTATTATGGTACTTTCTCCCTTTCTACAGTGTCCCATCCTATTCGGCCAAAGGCGCCCTCGGCAACAAGCATCCCTGCCATCCTCAAGTCCCTTCAAGATGAGTGGGTGAGTAACTTGGGAGTAAATCCACTGGAGTACTGTTAATTTTAACCTACAGCCGTGGATCGCTGGCCAGTGAAGTTGTTTCAGTGCAGCTGCAGTGGAGGTGGATAGAACATGCTTCAGCTCTCTAAATCATTTAAGTTTGCATTGATGTTCAACAGCCATACAGGGAAGGATACATTACAGAGCCACCAGATGATACTTCAGAGTGGACCATAATATGTTAAAACCTCAAAGCATGTTGCATGTTGAGTAAGGAGCATGTCTCCTGCTTTTTCTCAACTGGAAAAACTCTTCCTGTCTTGCTTTTAACATGCGGCAGTTGCTCTTGCTTTCCTCACATACACATCCTCCCTGTTGCTGCTGGACGTATAACTCACACCTGAATGCACTGAGTTTGTGTCACTCCTCCAAGGGCTGTTGAAAGACACTCTGGGAAATGTAGGACATCACCAACTGAAGTAGAAATACCTCAGGAGGCAGATTGAGAACCAAAAAAATAGACATACCACTTTGACAGAATAACTGCAAGCATTAAAAGTCCCCATGAAATGACCTCACATGACTTCTGCTTCCTGTAAAACAGAGAATCTTAAATAGTAACATCATCCTGCAGTAGTTCTGTGTAAATTAAACTTTTAGCTAATAAAACCTTCGCAAATCTTGAAACATCCTCTCTTATCGATGCAGCCCTTCAAATAAAATTGATCTTCTTCTGTATCCCATTGCCTCCTTTTTTTTCTCTTAGGATGCAGTCATGCTTCACAGTTTCACTCTGAGGCAACAACTGCAGACCACCCGCCAGGAGCTCTCTCACGCTCTCTACCAACATGATGCCGCCTGCAGAGTCATCGCTCGACTCACCAAAGAGGTCACCGCTGCCAGAGAGGGTAGGTTCTTGCCATCCTGTCACGGTGCAGAATTCCAGTTCTCACATTTGTCAAGGCGTGGCTCGGATTTGTTTGATTTGTTCTCTCCAAGAATGTGTTAATTTGTAGGTAATGACTGGTCATTTGTGATGGCTCAGAGTGTTTTTCCTCATGGCGTCTGTTTCCCTTTCGATAGCTCTTGCCACACTCAAGCCCCAAGCTGGATTGGTTGCACCACAGGCAGTGCCCGCCTCTCAGCCAGCTGCAGTGGTGAGTGACAGACAGACACTCGTATTGACAAAATACTGATCAGTAATCTTGCATCATCTTTGCCATTATTCCTGCTCACAACCTCTTCCTTCCTCCCTCTGTCTCAGGGTGCTGGTGGAGAGCCGATGGAGATCAGTGAACAGGTGGGAATGACCCCTGAGATCATCCAGAAGGTAAGACTGATTCCTAGCTATATATTTCAGTATTTAAGATCAACTGTTTTCTCTAACAGGTCTAATCTTTTGTACCTCTTACATGAACTTCATGTTTTAATCTATCCCCTCTGCAGCTCCAAGACAAAGCCACTGTCCTCACCACAGAGAGAAAGAAGGTAATATTGTTTAGCTCTCAAGTGTAGCTCTGTTATCCACACTGCTGCACTAACAGTTATTTTGGTTATGCAATGATTCACTCTCCTGCAAATGTGCATTTATGGCAGTGCAGTGTAATATAATATCATGGACCTATTAAACCCTTTCCTCTTTATTTCCCCAGAGAGGAAAGACTGTTCCAGAAGAGCTGGTTAGGGCTGAGGATCTGAGCAAGTATCGCCAAGTGGCCTCCCATGCTGTAAGTTATTGCTTTTTATCGCATTGTAAGTCAATTAACTTTCTTCTATTCAGCAAGAAAGGGTTAGATTGCAGCTGCTGTTTCATTTGCTTGTGTGCGGTGATTCACTGTATTTTCTCTTTGTTGTCACCAGGGCCTCCACAGTGCCAGCGTGCCTGGAATCCTGTCTCTGGATTTGTGTCCCTCAGACACCAACAAAGTGCTCACCGGTACAGCCGTCCATCTGATGCTCGGTTCACATTTTCAAAAGACATTTCAGATTTAATCGGGTACATTAATTCAGGTATCTGCTCTCTCACGTTGACCGTTCTGTGATTTTCCAGGTGGTGCGGATAAGAATGTGGTGGTGTTTGACAAGAATGAGGAGCAGATTGTGGCCACACTCAAGGGTCACACCAAGAAGGTCACCTCTGTCATCTACCATCCATCCCAGGTAATTTCTCTTGCCCCGGCTTCAAACATCAGCATGTCAGAGTCGCTTTAGACAGTCTAATCATGTGATGATACTTTTCAGAGAGATATCAGAAAATTGTCTGATCCAGAGCTAGATGTGTTTAGTGATGATCTGTTTGTTTGTTTTCTTATCATCCCTCACTCTCCTGCTCTCTTTCCGCCTGCAGTCTGTGGTTTTCTCTGCATCTCCAGACAGCACCATCCGTGTGTGGTCTGTCTCTGGAGGAAACTGTGTCCAGGTGATTCGTGCTCACGAGGCGGGCGTCACCGGGCTCTCCCTTCATGCCACTGGGGACTACCTGCTCAGCTCCTCCGAGGACCAGGTACATTAAGTGTGCAGCTGCAGAGAAACACACTTGGAGCTGTTTCCCTAATTAAGATCATGACTGTGACCTGTAATTATCCTGGAGGCAGATCATGAACAGTCTTACAACACGCATCCTTTTTCTTTCCTTGTGCAGTATTGGGCATTTTCTGATATCCAGACTGGTAGAGTCCTCACCAAAGTCACTGATGAGAGTGCTGGCTGTGGTATGTGCATGATCTCTATAATGATTTGTGTGTGCATTGCAAACTTGGTAAGAGTCCTGTTCTAGGTTGTTAACATTTGTATCTGCCCCCCACAGCTCTCACCTGTGCTCAGTTCCATCCTGATGGTCTCATTTTTGGCACTGGGACAGCAGACTCCCAAATTAAGATTTGGGATCTGAAGGAGCGCACCAATGTGGCCAACTTCCCCGGCCACTCTGGCCCTGTCACTTCCATTGCTTTCTCTGAGAACGGATACTACCTGGCCACAGGTGGGAAAAGTATTTTTAAAGTTTATAGTTTTGTTGCTGGTGTTTGATTGGCAGGTTTGAAAATGTACAAGAAATTAATATGATGGTTTCCTGGTGTTGAATATTCAGAAACTGCACATAATTAAGAGAGAGATTAAAGTTTGGGCCTGGAGATATGAACAAATCAAACATCACAATGTCTTTACCAAATAGTACCTCTGTTGATATTGTGATGATATTGAAGGAACGGCAGGTAGTGCTTTCATGCAATGTTTACACACATAATCTTTAATAAACATTCATTTGTATTGTGGATATGATAATGGAACAGCTACAACAGTCAAATAAGTTCAGGAAATTGCATCCCTTTACTGTAATGCAGCCTTTGAAACTAGGAGAAGACAACACATATGCCATGTAATGATATATGATATCCAAAATCCAAGAAGACATGTAGCCTCATATCATGGTGTGGATGTATTGCCCAGCCCTCATTAAAGTCAAGAAAAAGTGTGCAGTTTTGACATATGATGTGCAGGAGTTTTAGATGTTCAGATTCACTAACCTGCAGCGTTCCTGCTCACTGTGTTTTGAATGAAATTGAAACGGAACTGTGTGCATTGATTTTTGACTATCCAGGTGCTCAGGATAGCTCTCTGAAGCTGTGGGATCTGAGGAAACTAAAGAACTTCAAGACCATCGCTCTGGACAACAACTATGAGGTCAGGAACAGCACTTATGTTTCCTGTTGTAGCCTAACATGATCTCTTCATTGCTGAGGTGTTAAGCTGAGAGTCTTGAAAGCAGAGTTTGTGGTTACAACCTCAGTAGTGAAGGCACTCAGTAGGTGGTTGCTTGACACTGCATTTGAGTCATCAGTCTACTGTCATTACATGGAAAATGTGGTTGACACAAGTTTGATTTATCCTGTCCTTGTATTAAAATGCAAAACTGGATTGGTAAACAAGTACTGTTTTGTGTCTACTTGGTGCTATTTGATAATTTTTCTTTGTCTTAATCTGTGGCGTTGCTCTGTGCTCTGTGTTTCAGGTCAAGTCCCTCGTGTTTGACCAGAGCGGTACTTACCTGGCTGTGGGAGGATCAGACATCCGGGTCTACATCTGCAAGCAGTGGTCTGAGGTCCTCAACTTCTCTGGTGAGGGAAAATACCAAACTCTTGCAGCTCCTTATTCAGTATGCATGCCGCATAGCTTTGCTGTGAAGTGGCAGCTGGTTTTGACCCCGCTCTTCCTTTTTTCTGTTTGCAGAGCACTCAGGTCTGGTGACTGGCGTGGCCTTCGGAGAGAACGCTCAGTTCCTGACCTCCACAGGAATGGACAGGAGCCTCAAATTCTACAGCTTGTAGACTGTAGAGGAGGATTAGACGAGGACAGAGCTGACAGAGAGAGTTGGGTGGGATTGGGAGAGACGGCGTTAACATGCTTTTGAGCAGTCATGAGCCTGGACTCAGATTTAGCATAGTGCTGTAATTTAAAAAAACACAAAAAAGAAGAAAAAAAAAAACAATCTCTTTTGGATCTGCTTCTTTAGTGTCTTAGTCTTGATGTCCAGGAAAGAGATCTTACAAAGTGTCTGACCAAATGGCCTGTGACTGCTGTTGGTTGAGATTTTGGGTTTGAAATCTAAATGATGTTTCTGTGATACTGAAATGACGCACAGAAGCCAGTGTAATGTTCTGTTATTTTTACTGTATGGTTTTTTTTTTTTTTTTTCTTTTGGAGAGGAGGAGGGGAGGTCCAGGATACTTATGATACAGCTCCAAAGTGTTCTATACCGTTAAAAAAAATGGTGTGTAACAACAATCTGCTTTGCTTTTTAATGTAGGCGACCATGAATATGTGTAGGTTATGATGAAAACATGTCTGTAGTGATGTACAGTCAGACGCAGGATGAACAGATGTACGAGATTCCCCACTTTCACTTCATGTAATCAGAAAATAATGCAGGCTTGTTTTACCTCCCCTCAAATTCCCCCCTCATTTCATCTTTTGTGTACCCTATCATTTCCCCCAATTGTATATTTCTTAATGTTTCCTCTTTTACCTGTTGCAGCTCCTCCCTTTTACAACAAAATAAACTATCTTTTGTAATGCCATTAAACCGCTTGTCAGACCAGTGAAATGAAAGTCCTCGTCATGTCCCAGAGCAGAGTCAGGTGTCTGTTCTCAGTTTGAAGACTTTGGTCCCAGTAAACCCTGCTGTGCTGCTGGTTGTGTCAAGTGAAAGTCTTTACTCTAAGTTATCGATTTGATGATCTTAAAAAAAAAAAAAAAAAAATTGTGGAGGTGATTCAGCACTCAAGTATGAGAACATGAACTATCTTGTGGAGACGAGGGAAATGTTTTTTTTTTGTTTGTTTTTTCTTAGGGAAATGATTGGCTGTCGGGTATGAAGTCATAATGCGAATAATGCAACATAACATGAAACGATTCACGTCATAATCACTTAAGTCTTGTTACAACGTGTATGTCATTATGACGTGACAAAGACCTTGTTGTAGCATAGCAAGAGGCAGTATAACAAATTCCACACGTTATAATAAGATAAATAGTATTTTGTTAGAACCAGAAAAGGTCTCTTGTTCATGAGGTGATGTGTTTATGTCGTGATAAGGTGAAAACTTGTCACTTCAACGGGAAACTCGTGCGATAACGTGACGAACATCTTGTTACAATGTGACAATAAACGTCTCACGTTCTCGCTCGATACTGACCCGTTTTTCCTCTCATGGCGTGGTAGCAGTGTCTTTACACAGTCATCAATTAAAAATGAAGCTTAATAAATGTCTGCGTGCTGTTTATTCATCATGTACAACAATGGCGCTCATCGTGAGGCGCGGCCCCTAGCGGCCGGACGCAGACACGACAGCCCACAGGGGAACAATGAGCCTGCAGCGTCACGTGAGACTGAAGTAATGTGACCCGCGCGAACAGGAAGTGCGAGTCACAGCCAAAACTCCTCATAAAGTGAAGGAGCCGTGAGACCTGTCTGTCCGAGGGTTAGAGGTCTGTCCGTCCGTCCGTGTGCGGCTGGACACACTGAGCCAAGCAGGTAGGAGCTCACACACACCTGACTCTCTCTCTCTCACACACACACACACACACTGTGAACCACGACAAACAGCCTGTTTACTACCAGCCTCACTGCTACATCAGCCAGTTGGGATTAGACACCCCGCTAGTGGCACAAAAACTATGTTCTTGTTTGATTTTCCCCATGGAAGTCTCGTTGTATCAAACGGTGCTGTTATACATAATGCTGTGAATTTACCAAGGTTTTAAGTCAATATGACACAGTCTTGGTGTTCAATTGGCGTGACATAAAGCAGAAAACAGAAAAACAAAACAAACAAACAAAAAAAAAAACAATCTCTGCCTAAGTGATGTGCGCTATGGCGAAAGGTGGGTTTCAACAGCAAGATGTTAGCTAATACTAATAATGACCCAGCACACAGCAAGCAAGGCTAGGCACAGACGAGATTTGTTTCACTAAGTCGATGAAATTATGGGGGCTCTCTGTTTAGGAAAATGGGACACTTTCTTTGAAATCTCAATTAAAGCCCCATAAAAGTTGTTTGTCATGGACATCAGTCGGAAAGTCAAATGCTAGGCTTCATTGAGCCTAGAAATGTGGTTTAGGTTTCTGTTTTGTTTCTATACAGTGCTTCATAGCGTGGGCTTTTTCCTACTTCTCTTTTTTTACCTTTAATCCGCCCTACCCACTGATGAACAGTTGCGTGCACCCATTTTATGTCTTGTTTTCTTTTCTCATTTTTTTTTCTGTTTAACCTTTGTTTAATCAGGGAAAGCTCACTGACATTTAAAATCTTTTACAAGATCATCCTGGTCGAGACAGGCAGCAGCGCAGGTTATCGGGGTTGCACACATATAAGCATATAACCTGATACAATGAAAATAGGAGATAAAGTCCTCTGGTATTGGTTTAGTAATATTTTACAGAGGAAATTTTACAGAAGTACATTTTGCTAATTTTAGCAGAGACCTGTCTGTACAAGAATGGAAACTCCGCTGACCTTCATGTTAGTCAGGTGGAGAAGAGGGAACTTCATGCTTCCCTAATCTTCTGTTTGCTCTAAACTAGAGAAGCTCCAATGCAGCAGCTGTGTCCTCAGTCAATACTGACATGATTTTTACTGCTTCTCTCTTCTTTGTTCCATTGAAGGCTTCAGTGGTTTCACAAGAATGCCATCCTCTAACATGTTGATGGAGGACAACATTAGATCTTGACTGACTGTTTTGCTTCTTGTTCATCAAGGCAGAGATGGGCTCCATGTTTCGCAGTGAGGAGGTGTGCCTGGTGCAGCTCTTTCTTCAGTCCGGCTCGGCCTACAACTGTGTCAGTGAACTGGGGGAGCTGGGCCTGGTGGAGTTCAGAGATGTGAGTCGCTCAAAGTTACTTGGCAAACTCTTGGCTCAGCTCTGTGCTCACAGTCTTGTGGTGAAAACGCACACGGTCCAATAGAAACTGGTGCTTGTTGTCAAGAATTTGGCTTCAGAAACAATGCTAAGAAAAACCACCAAACAGTGTGCCACCACACTTGACCTAGATAGCTTTGAAGCAAATTGTGCACAGGAAATTTTTTTTTTTTTTTTTTTTTAAAGATCTGTTTGTGGGATGTACCCGCTCTGTAAGTGAAGTGGGTTTTGATGAACTTTAATTCAGTTCAAGTGTGACTGTGACCCTGTTTGAGTATACTGCAGCAGTGTAAAGAGACAGATCACAGCTCTGTCTTTTCTGGTCCTTGTCCTTTTAACCGTTGCAGTCCACACACTACAATTTAGCATCAACTTGCAGAATACATTTGGTGAAAACATTGAATGTCCATGAAATTCAGTATTTAATTCATTTGATCATCCACAGTGGTGTTAAAGTAGGGCTAAAAGATTAACCAAACAAGATAATCGAGATTTAACAATTATTGTGCTGCATTCAGTTTAACAATGATGCACTTGTCTTGTGTTGGGAATCCAGGGCACCTCTTTCCTTTGCAGTGTTGTGCTTTCACCCCTCACTCAAAGCCCAAATTCACTCTCAGCCAAGCTTTGGCATGGTTACACATAAAGTTCAAGGAAATCCACTGTTAAAAACATTTTTTAACTTCAATAAATGCACAATGTTTCCAAAGTCAATGAGTAATCAATTCTGTATGCACGTGTTGTGCCTACATTTAACCCTAAAGTTATTAAGCTGCACATGAAGTATTGAATTTAACCCTGTTGTTATGTATTGAGGCTCATACTCCAGCCCTCAAATGTATTTATTTCCTCATAAATTGACAGCCATTGCACAGAAACATGAGTCAGGGAATGAGGCTTACACAAGTCACAGAATTGAGAAGCTAAAATCTCCTAATGAGTAGAAAACATTAAAGTTTTTGATGCTGAAATGTGAGGACTTTTTGTTTGTCACCAGTACATTTCAAGTTTGGACTGCAGGGTATTTCTAAATCTGAAGACATGGTTGCCTCCAATCACTGTTACACACAGCAAATATTTCTTTGGGCTTTTTGATCAGATGAGTATGGATAACCACTTTTAACCCTCCACTGTTCTCTCCTCTGCTTTGCTCAGTTGAATCCCAATGTGAACGCCTTTCAGAGGAAGTTTGTGGGAGAAGTCAGACGATGTGAGGAGCTGGAGAAAACCTTCAGTAAGTATCTCAAATCTAAACAGTCGACCCATTGTTCCCCATCTGTCTTCACCCTGTCTTGTCAGGTTTTCTTTATCACCTCTATCTTGTCTGTGTGCTCTGCAGCCTTCCTGGAGCAGGAGATCAATCGCTCCCTGTCACCGCCCTTGCATGGCCCCCTCCCTCCTCCTTGCCCGACGCCCTCGGCCCCTCAGCCCCGTGAGCTGATCACCATAGAGGAGGAGAGCGAGCGGCTGGCCAGAGAGCTCAGAGAGGTGATTTGTGATGATAAACCAAAGATCCTCTTTTCTTTCATCAGTGTCCTATCAAAAGGAGGTTGAGTGTTTTAGCTGTTTTAGATACACTATATTACCAAAAGTATTCGCTCACCCATTCAAATGATCAGAATCAGGTGTCCTAATCACTTGGCCTGGCCACAGGTGTATAAAATCAAGCACTCAGGCATGCAGACTGTGAAACAAGACATTTGTGAAAGAATGGGCCGCTCTCAGGAGCTCAGTGAATTCCAGCGTGGAACTGTCATAGGATGCCACCTGTGCAACAAATCCAGTCGTGAAATTTCCTCGCTCCTAAATATTCCACAGTAAACTGTCAGCTCTATTATAACAAAATGGAAGCGTTTGGGAACAACAGCAACTCAGCCACGAAGTGGTAGGCCACGTAAAGTGACGGAGAGGGGTCAGCGGATGCTGAAGCGCATAGTGCAAAGAGGTCGCCGACTTTCTGCACAGTCAATTGCTACAGAGCTACAAATTTCATGTGACCTTCAGATTAGCCCAAGTACAGTACGCAGAGAGCTTCATGGAATGGGTTTCCATGGCCGAGCAGCTGCAGCCAAGCCACACATCACCAAGTGCAATGCAAAGCGTCGGATGCAATGGTGTAAAGCACGCCGCCACTGGCCTCTAGAGCAGTGGAGACGCGTTCTCTGGAGTGATGAATCACGCTTTTCCATCTGGCAATCTGATGGACGAGTCTGGGTTTGGAGGTTGCCAGGAGAACGGTACATTTCAGACTGCATTGTGCCGACTGTGAAATTTGGTGGAGGAGGAATTATGGTGTGGGGTTGTTTTTCAGGAGCTGGGCTTGGCCCCTTAGTTCCAGTGAAAGGAACTTTGAATGCTTCAGGATACCAAAACATTTTGGACAATTCCATGCTCCCAACCTTGTGGGAACAGTTTGGAGCGGGCCCCTTCCTCTTCCAACATGACTGTGCACCAGTGCACAAAGCAAGGTCCATAAAGACATGGATGACAGAGTCTGGTGTGGATGAACTTGACTGGCCTGCACAGAGTCCTGACCTGAACCCGATAGAACACCTTTGGGATGAATTAGAGCGGAGACTGAGAGCCAGGCCTTCTCGACCAACATCAGTGTGTGACCTCACCAATGCGCTTTTGGAAGAATGGTCAAAAATTCCTAGAAACACTCTCCTCAACCTTGTGGACAGTCTTCCCAGAAGAGTTGAAGCTGTAATAGCTGCAAAAGGTGGACCGACATCATATTGAACTCTATGGGTTAGGAATGGGATGGCACTTCAGTTCATAGTATGAGTAAAGGCAGGTGAGCGAATACTTTTGGTAATATAGTGTAAGTGCTCACCCAGAGGTGTGCGTGTGTCCAGGTTTCCAGGAACAGAGACAGCCTTCGGGCCCAGCTGACCCAGCTCTGCCAATACCGAGGAGTCTTGACCCAAACACACTCTCTTACTGCAACTCAGGTTTGTAGAACTACATTTCTCAACACCGGCGCCTTTCTTGTGACTAATTCATTCTTTAATCTAAGGGCCCTTTCACACCTACCTCAGCTGGTCTGGACTTTCAGACTTTTCAGTTCGATCCAAACCAAAATTACAGGCGTGAAACCTCTCCTGGACTACAGTCTGGACCGACCAGGGCAAACCTTGGTCCAATGGAAAGAGGTGGTCTCATTCTGGATCCGACTGAACCATGGTGCATTTTGTTTATAGTATGAAAACATATTTTTGGATGGTTCAAATGTTTGGACCAAATACAGGAGTTTCTGACAGGTTATCATCAGAACTGAAAAGTGAAAATGAGCCACGGTAGGACACAGGGTGAGGAGGGGACCAAGGTGTTCACTAAAATATGGTCCAATGACGTTAAAAAATTATCAAATCAAATAAATGTCCAAATTCTGATAGATTTCTTCGATTTAATCTATACAATTTAACAAAAAGATGAACCTTGGTTTGGACTTGGTTCGGTGTGAAAAGGGCCTAAGTTAGTGGGTCACAGGTTAGAAAGATATTACACCAACTAGAAATCTTTTTTTTTTTTTTTTTTCTCCCGCAGGCTCCACCACCTGTACTAGAGAGCCAAGGCCTATTTGATAACCGCCAAGATGTCCACCTCAGGTGACGCCCATTTCAAAGAACAGTTTACTTACAGTTTAATCTTGTGTACTTTTTATGTAACTCACCATATTTCCTCTCTTACAGTTTTGTGGCAGGGGTTGTTCATCCTTGGAAAGTCCCCTCGTTTGAACGGCTGCTGTGGCGGGCGTGTCGCGGTTACATCATCGTGGACTTCAGAGAAATGGAGGAACGGCTCGAGCACCCTGACACTGTGAGAAGTGGAGTAGGACAGAAGAGGGGATTGTGATTTTGAGATGGAATAGAGCTTTATTATTTGTTGTATCCAGGGTGACTTATGGCTGTTAATCATGGCTGCTTGCTGGTGATTTGCAGGGGGAGATGGTGCAGTGGACAGTGTTCCTTATTTCCTACTGGGGAGATCAGATTGGACAGAAAGTCAAGAAGATATGCGATTGGTGGGTGAGCCTATTGTCATGTTGGATATTTGACAATGTGGATTTTAATACCACAGTGCTTGAATTTGCTGAATGATTTTCTCTTGCAACCTCTCACAGCTTCCGCACACAGACGTTTGCTTATCCTGAGAGCACTACAGAGAGGGAGGAAATCCTCCAGGGACTCCAAGGCAGAATCGAAGATATCAAATCAGTAAGTGTGGTGGATCAAAGCACACAGACTGAACCTGCTGATAGAGCTTTGATAGAGTATTTGCCTCACAGACTCATCACACGTGGAGAGAATGGAATGAGTGAAATGTTTTTGTTTTTTCACCTGCACCAGAAGAACTAGATCTTTTGTTTTAAGATCCATCTCTGCTCATGTGATCAGCCACAACAGATCACCTGTCACACCTGCCATTATCTTTCACCCGTGATCAGATTTCCAATTGACCTTACATTTTCAGAATTACTTCTGAGGGTTTATTTCTTACTTTGAGTCCTGTGAATCAAAATAAACTCATCCCCACCCCTTCTATCTCATCATTTCTATGTTTAATAGTTCAACTATTTTCTTAATATTCCCCACCCATCCCATTCCCTATATCTGGCCTGTCAAGAAAGCAGTCATCCCGAATCACGCTATTTTTTTTTTTTTTTTTCAATATATGACATTCATGCCACCATTTCACTGCAGAAACAATCTTCATCATGCCAGCTGTTTCTTCTACCAAATGTTCATTAATTCCACAAAGCCACTAAGTGGGCTTCAGGTGTTGTTGTCAGGATGCATTAGTATTCACTCTATAGATATAGTGTGGTCCAGTGCGCCCCTGACAACCTCTGAAGGTGGTCTGACTGACTGGAAATGTGTCTCCTCATTTGCACTGGTACTTGGAGCTTTTCTTTTGTGGATGGAATCTCTGGCACTACTTTTCCTTCTCAACACTTCTCCCCCATGTCACCTCTGTCCACTTCAGGTGCTGTCCCAGACTGAGGCCTTTCTGCAGCAGCTGCTGATGCGGGCGGTGGCTGTGCTGCCGCAGTGGAAAGTGCGTGTCCGCAAGTGCAAAGCCGTCCAGATGGTGCTGAACCTCTGCAGCCCCTCAGTCACCGACAAATGTCTGATCGCCGAGGCCTGGTGTCCCGTTGCCAAGCTGCCTGAACTGCAGAGCGCTCTGAGAGAGGGAGGGGTGAGAGAGGGGAGAGGGGAGAGGGAGGGAGAAAAGCAGGAGGGAAACACAGGGAATGATTAAAGCAAATAAATACCAATGGTGTGACTGGAGAAAGAGTTTAAAGTCCAATACAATAAGAAGGACTTGTTTAAACGAAGCTTTCGGAACAGGTTTGGCAGTTCTTCCTGTCTCCAGTGCACCAAAGATGCTGTTTGCACTTTGCCTTTAAAACATACTTCTGTAAAAGCTGGTGAGCCTCTCGACATTCATCCATCTCTCTCTTCCCTCCGTCCTCAGAGAAAGAGCGGCAGCGGGGTGGACTCTTTCTACAACCGCTTGCCCTCCTCCACCCCCCCGCCCACCCTGTTCCCCATCAACTCTTTCACAGCCGGCTTCCAGAACATCGTGGACGCCTACGGGGTGGCCAGCTACCGCGAGGTCAATCCAGGTACATCACAAACTGCACATCACCACACTAGTAATGCTTACCCATATTCAGTACATTTACATGCACATTAATTTTCCACTATTATTCCCAATATGACAGTATTCTGAATTTGATACATGTCATGTGAACAGCATATACCCTTTGGGTGGTGGGATATGTCAGTATTATTCAGGTTTAAGTAGCATTCTTTGTTCATGTGTTCAGTGCATTAGGACTATGAATCTCAGTTTGGGTTTTTATGGGGGTTTGTGACACACAGCTGCCTGTTTACAGTCACCTCTGTGTGTTGTAAACAAACCAACTAGCCAGCAGTTTGCCAGGCCGGGATAGAGATGCATTCACAAAAGAAAAGCCCACATTTTTGGCACACCTGCTTTTGAACATTATGAAAGACTTGGATATCAACAGGTTTTTGGATATGTGCAAATATGTCAACGTTGAGTCTGCACAGCTGCATTTAAACAGAAATATTAGTCATTTTCATTCTAAACAGCTTAGTAGGAATATTGTCTTTTTCATAATAAGGGAAAAAAGTGGACTACTTTGTGCATGTAAACGTAGTTGTTGATGCTCAGGTCTCTGTGTGTGTGTGTGTCTTTTGGTTTTGTCCCATCTGCTCTCTGTGCCTGTTTGTGTCTGCAGCGGTGTACACTATAATTACCTTCCCCTTCCTGTTTGCGGTGATGTTTGGGGATGTGGGTCATGGTTTGCTGATGACCCTGGCTGCCCTCTGGATGGTCCTGGAGGAGAAGGACCCCAAACTGAAGAATAACAGCAATGAGGTAATTCCCATCATGAGCGAAAACACACACACACACACACACACACACACACACACACACAACAACTCAACACAACAACTGCCTTTCTTAATCACTTGTAGTGTTATTTTGAGGTTTGTTGGATGTAATCATCCCATCCAATCTACTAATGGGGGCGTGTCCCCAAAAGAAGTTGAACATATCCTAATGAATTCATTTGGTTTGAATGTAAATCAGGGGTTAATGACTTTGAATTTGTCCCCTTGGTGGTGTCAGCCATAATCATCCCACATGAGGTTCTGTGAAATTATGTAGATGGTAAAACAAGCATATAGGTGTTTACATGCTCAGTGCAGTATTTTTGATTTTTTTTTTTTTTTTTTTTCTGGAATTCAAATAAATATTACAGTCATGATCTGTGGAGAATCGACTGAAACAGAATTGTTCAGATGTATGATGTAGAAATCAACATTAATACTCATAGTCATGTTATATATACTGATTTTTTTCTAACATATGCAAAATCACATGTTAAATAATCAAATTCATTTTCCTCCTATTGAATCACATGGTAATCAACAACATCAACCACATAACAACAACAAAATCAACAACAATTTAATAACAACAACAATTTAATAATGTTAAAATATTTAATGTGTAATCTTGTCAGTTTTTGCTTGGAAAGACGGTAAACAATAATATTAAATTATTGCCCAGACTGAGTATTATGCTGCCAGGTTTGTCCGTGTGCACTGAATGCTGAGTCGGTCTCTGTGTGGTTCAGATCTGGCGGATGATGTTTGGAGGTCGCTACCTGATCCTGCTGATGGGGCTCTTCTCCGTCTACACGGGGGCCATCTACAACGAGTGCTTCAGCAGGGGCCTCAGTCCCTTCAGCTCCGGGTGGCACGTCAACCCCATGTTTAAGATCAACAGATGGAAGTGAGGACACACACGCAGACTTTAAATGATCCTCCAACCTGCTCACGCTTTGTCTTCCATCTCATCGTGCATATTTTGCGTTTCGCCCCCTTGCAGTTCCTCAGTCCTGGAACAGAGCCAGTACCTGGCCATGGACCCTGTTGTGCCCGGCGTCTTCACGGGGCCCTACCCGTTTGGCATCGATCCGGTATGACCAGCTAGATCCTCGCCACCTCTGCTCACCGCTTTTGTCATCCCTTCCTTATTCTGTCATGCCTTCATTTTCTCTTTTCTCCTCAGCTCTTTTTTCCACTGCAGCCATACTCATTCCCTTTTTTTCCCGCCTGTGTCCCTGTCAGATTTGGGGTATGGCCAACAACAAGCTCACTTTCCTCAACTCTTATAAGATGAAGATGTCTGTCATCATTGGTGTCATCCACATGACCTTTGGAGTTTGCTTGTCTTTCTTCAACTACAAGTAAGTAACTGTGTGTTATTTTTTTCACTTGGTTCATGAATATTGCTTGGAATAAGCATTGATCTGTCAAAACAAGGCAGAATAATAAGGCAGATCAGCTCACTAATACAAAATGTAACACCTGATCCAATAGAGTTCTTGTTTCTTTCATACACTCCTCCATACACTTACACATTTCTTTGACCTGTCCTTTTGTTTTCTGCAGGCATTTTGGCCAGATGAGCAGCGTGTTCTTGGTGCTAATCCCAGAGCTGTTCTTCATGCTGTGTCTGTTTGGCTACCTGGTCTTCATGGTGTTCTTCAAGTGGATTGCCTACACGCCTGACCAGTCTAAAATCGCCCCCAGTATACTTATCCACTTCATAGACATGTTCCTCTTCACAGAAAACTCAGACAACCCCAACCTCTATACAGGACAGGTATGTGTGTCTGTGTTTGTGATGTGGGGTTCATTCAGACAGCCTCCTGAGGTGTGTGTGTGTGGAATTGCAGCTGATGTTTCTGAATCGTTGTGCAGATGGTGGTGCAGAAGATCCTGGTGGTTCTGGCTCTGTGCTCTGTCCCGGTGCTGCTGTTTGGGAAGCCCACTTATGAATACATGACACACAAGAAGAGGAGACGCAATGTGGTCAGTTTGTGTTTCAGTGTGTGTCTGATTGTACTTTTTTTTTTTTTTTTAATCTCTTTTATCAGTGCAACGCTCCTTCATTTTCTCACATTTGTGCTTCTCGGCCACATCAGGAGGAAGACAGACGTCCCCTCGTGGCCGACAACGGTTCCATCAACGCTCATCAAGGAGAAGTCGAGGGAGGAACTAGCGAAGAAGAGGAGGAGGTAAACGGAAAAAAAGGAGACCTGATAGATTTATACAGCTTGTATGCTGTAGGTCTGTGTAATGCTGACGAGTTCAATACTCTCATAATTAAGTAATGAACGTTTTGAAACCAAGAAAATTGAATGAAAAGTTTGTTTAATATATCAACTTTTTATCTCTTAAATAAGTAGACAGGATAGTTTTAAGTAATGTTTTGATTTTTGATACAAATTGGGGAAAAAAGGAAAATAATTGTTCATAATGCAGTACAAAATATAATTCTTTCCCTGGAAATTAAAAAAAAATGGAAAATTGGGATTGGAATAGCGATACTATAAAATTTTAATTGATGTCTAATAGATTTTTAAATATTCCCACCTATGATTCCCACATGGTTGATTCCCGGCACTCGACTCGCTTGCAAATGATTTTGAATCCAGTAAGCAAATGTAAATAAATAAATAAATAAATAAATAAATAAATAACAGAATTTAACTGTCACCCCCTATTCCCCACTTATTGAATATTTTACAATATTGCTTCCTTGACCCAAATTTGCCATTGTTTTCATCTTTTTAAATTTTACATAGAAATAATTTGGCATTTTGTATTGAGGCATTATGGACATTCTAAAAACTTAAAACGCAAAATAAAACGTTGAAATTTTACATCTAATCTTCTTTTTTTTTTTTTTTTCTTGGAAATGTTATATTTTATTAGGAGAATACTGAAGCTTTCCATAGTTTTGTAACCCCTGAAACTGTGTGTGCAGGAGTTTGATGCTGCAGATGCGTTCATGCACCAGGGCATCCACACCATAGAGTACTGCCTGGGCTGCATCTCCAACACGGCCTCGTATCTGCGACTCTGGGCTCTCAGCCTGGCACACGCACGTCAGTAACACACACACACACACACACACACACTGTCATATTCACATGATGCACACTCACAGACTTCCTTTGTGATGCCAGAACACTCACACATTTATTTTCGGCCACTTATTCACACACACGTGCTGCGACGTTTCTTTTTTCCCACGCGGTCTGATGGTGTGCGTCGGTCTCTCCACAGAGCTGTCCGAGGTGTTGTGGGTGATGGTGATGCGTATCGCTCTCAAGTGGCAAGGCTACGTGGGATCGGCGGTCCTCTTCGTGGTCTTCTGCTTCTTCGCTCTGCTGACCGTGTCCATCCTGCTGGTCATGGAGGGCCTCTCGGCTTTCCTGCACGCCCTCCGTCTGCACTGGTGAGGACCAAGAAGTTCCCAGAGCGAGCGCTTAGAGAAAATGCCTTTCTTTGCTTTATTTTGTTGAGCCCAAGTTGAGTTTTTTTTTTTTTTTTTTTAAATTCACACTCTGTGTCACTTGACAGCCACAGCGAGAAGAGGAAGTCTCTGCTAGGAAACAATCTCTCACACAAATGTCGCCTCACAAACTTTGTCCAATCCATTTTTTTTAGGCTTTGACAGCTCTTAATTTTAAACAGGGGTTGGCACTTATATTTGTATTTTGAAAATGACCCAAAAAACTAAATCCATAGCAGAATGATTGGGTAGAGTTGGTGGATATGGCCAAAAAATAAAATCTTTTTTTTTTCTTTTTTTTTTTTCCTGAGTGTTTCACAATTTAGGTTTTGAATCTAGATTTTTGTTGTTTTTCACAAACTACAACTACTAACTGATGGGAGTCTTGGTGGGAATGATCATGTGACTGGTGATTGGCGCATGCGTGTTGTGTGAAGCTGAGTGAAATGATTGACAGAGCGCTCAGCTGCTTTTTTATCATTTTAACACAGAGTCAAAGTCTCAGTTTTTACAATTCAGATGTTTTGGGGGTTTTTGCATCGATTTTAAACTATTAATCTGAATTATTCATTTCTTATTAATCGCCTAGTCCTACATAATGGCTGTATAAAAATGTGGAGATGGACAAATAGAGGGAAGGATGTGTGAAACGGGATTATGTTCTTTGGTTTTAATTTGTTGTTGTTGTTTGTTTCAGGGTGGAGTTCCAGAACAAGTTCTACAGCGGAGCAGGATACAAACTGAGCCCCTTCTCCTTCTCGTCTCTGATCAACGCACCAGCTATATGATTGGTCCAACCATAATTAATCAGGATTGCCAAATGTCCATGCTAATTTATGTATCTTACTGAGCACTTACTGCCCCCCCTTTCTCATTTCAGAACGGTTTTGTTTTCACTTTCCTCTTTACTTTGGTGTCTCCTTGTAATTTGCTTCAGGATGAGGAATGGTTTAATTCACCTGCACGATGACTCGGACTGTTATTTTGGCTCATCAGCACAAGGATAATGTCTCTGTCCTGACGATTGCAAATACGTTTTTGTATCTCCGCCCTTCTCAGTTTTCTTTGGTTACCAAAGTTACGTATTACGCCCCATCGTCTTTTATATCTTTGAATAGGTAACAAAATAGTCACCGATCTTGTTTACTTATCACTGCATGAGCCTGGATTGTAAACATCAAATCATCAAAAGGGAAGCACATCAATGAATGAATCTGTTTTACAGTTTAAGGGAATGTACAATTATTGAATTAATGTGTCATGCTTGAAGCACAGTGTAATCCAGTTGGATTCTCCAGATGATAGCAGGGAATTATCTGAATGATTGTCACAAGCCAAAGATACTGAGCTGACTATGGGCGTCACTCTGTCCATCCTCCCAGCACACACAACACATAACTGCAACATTAACTGGTAGAAAGTATTCTCTGGTGCCTTGTTTGGTGTGGAGCGAGTGCCTGTTTATCCACTGTGTGTTTTACAGATGAAATCCTGCATCACCACACCACCGTTTCAAACAAAAGTCCACCTCGGCCAGTCGTCTCTTGTTTCTGCTCGTGTGTACCGTCACAGTGCTCTACTCTGGATCGAAATGAAATAAAATGAATTTCTTGTTTCATCCTGTGTCTGACTGCATGAATTTATTTCACTTAATATGCCACCATGGTTAGTCACATTAGTTATAGCTAAACAGGTAATTAGGGGTGTAAAGGTTCAATGAACTTACAATGTGGTTTGCAGTTTTTAGGTCATGATTTTGGTTTGATTTGTTTTGTGCATTTTGTGTCTTATTTGCAAAATTAACTTTTTAAATTCAGATTTGGGTAGCAGCATGAAATCAACAACAAATTCTTTCAAAGGCAAAGGTCTAGTCAGACAATTTAAGACTAAATGCTTTCAGTATATTCATGAATTCATCCGCTTAGTCTGAGGTTAGATGGCTCTCACAGTGGATGTGGTTGTAACTGCAAGTTGTAGGGTCTTTTCTTACTTTTTTTGTTTTTAGTGTGTTTTTGTTTTGTTTTGTTTTGTTTTATTTTGTTTTGTTTTTTTCTCCTGGCTACTATGGGATTCAGTGTACTATTGCATTATTTTGAAATAGGTTTGTGAAGCCCTTTGACACTAACAGTGATTAAGAACTGTAAATAAACTTAAACTTCTTGTGCTGATCCGGCATGATCCATTAGTGATGTGTGGACATGATAAAATGAAAGGAAACACCAGGGAGAAGGGGCGGAACCTTTCAGCCGCTGTCGTTCGTTCCTGTCGGCGCCTCTTTAGGGATTGCACAGGCTGAAACGGATGTTGTGCGAATGTCAAAGATGGCGTTTCACATGTCAAGGCGACTATTTGTTTCATAATCTACTTCTGGGCATTTTCCTCGATGCCGCACCGCTTGACTGGACGGTAACACATCGACTGGAGTTTGCTTGTAGTTTATGAAGACGGAGAGATGGCGGCTTTAGGAGAAATAGGTCGACACGTCCGGCTGCTGTTCGGTCAAGTTCAGCGGTGCCGTCCGGCGGGCCAGCAGTACCTAACGAGTCAGTACATCACACACACACACACACACACACACACACACACACACACACACACACACACACACACACACACTCATACACATTGTGTCAGCACTGTGTCGGCTGTGTGTGAGCAGGCTGGGTTCATGTGTTTGATGTGGTTCCTCCAGCTCGGGGTGTGAGCCGGGCCGCCGCCGAGCCGCAGCCCGCGGAGGAGGAGCCGCAGCCCGGAGCCGTGAGCCCGGCCTTCGTCAACAGGAACCCGCGGAACCTGGAGCAGATGGCGCTGGCAGTGAAGGAGAGAGGCTGGAAGACAAGCTGGCCGCACAAGGAGTTCTACCACAGGTGTGTGTGTGTGTGTGTGTGTGTGTGTGTGTGTGTGTGTGTGTGTGTGTGTATTAATATATTTGATTTTGATTGATTGATTGATTTCTTTTATTTAAGTGTCATACTTCACTCAGAAGCCCAGCCCATATGGGCTTACAAGACACTGTTACACACATTACAAAACCATACTCAAACATACAACAGCAACAACAAAATACGCATTAGAATAAATCAGGCATATAAAGTCAAATCCAAAATGTACCCATCAAAGTATCAGTTAAACAAAATATGCTGCCTTCTATTCCAAGCCTTGGCAATAAAATTTGCAGTCTTAAATACTTCAGCATTAAAGAGCCATTTCAATTTATGGCCATCATCTACCCTATCTATCTAATATGTATGTACACGCCTTGCCTCTTAATTTCCACTCTCCCCCCATGCTCCCCTTATAACCTGCTGCTGTGTTTCGGTCTGTGTTGCCATATCATGTGGTACATTTCATAAACACATTTATATGTAAGCATCAGATTATTTGTATCAGGCAGTATAGACAGTGTATTGCTTAAAAATGTCATTATCTGTTGTAAAGAGAGTAAATCAAACTATAATTAGGCTCAGCTGTATTGAAGCTGTGCAAAACAAAGTTTAAGGCTTCACAGGAGTCCAGGGTTTTTCCTGCTTTTGCGTTTTGTGATCCACCACAGATCAAACTGAAGTAGTGTGAAAGTGATTTTGAGGTTTGTTTCAGTCTACTTACTGTAGTGATTTAAAAAAAAAAAAAAAAAAAAAAAAGTTTTCACAAAATATAGGTTTATTTCTGCCCAGTGTTCCTTAATCAGGAAAAAAGTCTCTTTTGTGTTTTATAGCTAACCCAGTCAATTGTTCAAATATTTAACATCTATCCAAAAGAGTTTTACACATAAACAGTCATAAAAAAGTTGTGTTAATTTCTCAGTGTTTAAAGTGTACAAGGTTTACAGAGAAAATCAAATGTAGATTTTTTTTTTTTTTAAAGAAGCTTATTAGATCTTATCGGTGACACTGTATATTTAGATATAGTCCAAACTATTTGAAAAATTGAAAAATTTGAGAACTGAGAAGCTTTCAGTGCAGCGCTGGTGTCATTTAATCAAAAAAAAAAAAAAAAGCAACATGGCAGCGTTTCTAGAGTAGCTGCTTGACCTGCAACGGTGGAGGCAGGCAGAGGAGCACACAGGTGGAGAAATAGTCTGAATAAATTCACAAAAATCATCACAAATTAATAAACAAACACCAACCTCATACACCTATGAGCTACCCAGTGTGCCTTTGGAAAAGAGTGCCGATGTGTTCCAAAGCTCTTGCTGTTGTGAAAGCAGCCAAACACACTCGGCTGCACTCTTTGAATGTTCATTTTGTCCCGACCACAACAACTTGAGCACTCTGAAGTAGGAAGTGTGTCGTGCCAAGTTGGAAAGGTGCCAATTTCTCATGAATGCCACGGGTCCTCTGTTTCCTTCACACAAGTCTGGAGTCCTGCAGGTTTTTGTTGGTTAATGAGCGTCTGGAAGGAACACAAAACTGCAGGACACTCAAACTCAAGCACCAGAATTGAGTTCTCACAGAATTTTGCCCTGCCTCTCTTTTCTCTTTCGCCGTCTCTCATCCTCTCAGGTTGGTGTTTTCTCGCTCGCAGCACCACGTGACCGCTGAAGTGTTCTCCAGCAGCTCCCCGGTCCCGGTGTTGTCCTGCTCCACCAAGGAGTGGGCCGTGAAGCAGGAGCTGGCCTCCACAAACTGCGTGGCGGCGTGTCAGGCCGTGGGCGAGGTGCTGGCACACCGATGCCATCAAGCCGGCATCACCAGGATGGTGTACCGGGCAATCCCCTGGCAGTACCGCTCCGATGCTGTGAGTTGCTGTCAGGGTTTCGTGCAGTTTGCAGAGAGAAAGAGCCGCCTGATTTGTGTGTTGCTGTTTTTTTCTCCAAGTGATCCATCATTCTCTCTTTCTCTCCGTCCTCTCTCCCTGCTGCAGGTTCAGGCTTTCAGGACGGCGATGAAAGGGGGAGGAATCATCCTCAGTGAACCCAGAAGGAAATACATTGGGACTTGAATTTAATTGTTGTCGCTTGACTTTATTATTTTGTAAACCGTCTCAGTAAAGCTCACACTTGCAGCATTGCTTTGCTCTGAAAGCGGCTCACATCACGTTAGGCCAGCGAGGCACATCATAACATGGCAACATGAACAGAATGAAAATGATCATGTGATGAAAGCGAGGACTGCTTGTCCCTGTGCTGTCTCTCTTGTTTTGGATGTTATGTTTATAAATGATTTCTACTCTCATATATTACTGAATGAATAAACAACCAAAACAGCTGGGTCTCAGTAAAATCCTTTATTTTTCACTCATACAATGCTAACTGTAAACAAAAGAGTGTGATAGAAACAGTGGATAGTTCAACACATTAATGCACGGAGATATCATTGAGAAGATTTAAAAAATATATCGATTTGATCATAGTACAGCATAACATTACGTTGGCTCAGGCGGTGGAACCGTGTGCGATGTGGAATTATAAAGTGCATGATGGTTTTTCGAAGGCGAGCACGTCATGAGTGGAACCAGTGAAGTGACGTTAGCATTAGTCAAGATGAAAGTGGACACAACGGGAATGCCAGCGTGAAAAAAACTAAGAGTAATCCACTTTAGAATCAATCTCCAAAAATCTGAGAAGATAATACCGAGTAAATTCGCTTTGATCCGTTATAACACCGATATAAATACATGGGAAACTTTGAACACTTCACTCTTTCACAGGTATAAAAACAGACACCGACATGCACCCGGTTCATCGGCTACAATGTGTAAAAGTCATGTATCCTCACACATGCAATGCTTGCAAAGTAGGTTTACGCTGCCGTCCAGCTGAGTGAGAGACAGTAGAACAGGAGAAGCCGCCCCCCTCATAGTGAACACACACAAACACATGACAGACAGCCATCTTAGTCTCAGGTTGAAGGCACTCATGTAGCAACGATAGGTTTCATGTAGCCGCAACGGTAAAAAATAAAAATACACACACTGGTTCTCGACATACTGATTTAAAAACTTCAATAAACGTTATTTTCAATATCCTCTGTTGTTAGCTGAAAATACTCATTGGCACGATGGAGAACGTTTGGCATACGGGCCTGTGCCACGGAACTGGCCCTAACTTGGTCCATAATGCACAGCTTAGATATAATAATCTACGATAAAATCTCCCACCTGTAAATCATTTTAGTCTCGTGAAAAAGACTTTTTGTCTCGATAAGAAATGCGATATGAAGTTGTGATAGGAATATGAAATCGATGAAGTCCAAAAATGCTAACCCAGTCCGGCAGCATACGACCTCTTATTTACAGAGGAGAGAGACACTGGAACTGTAATTGCATAGATTTGATCTACGTGGAGCGATGATCTGAGAGCGGAGAGTGACGGGGTGAGGGAGGAGGGGAGGCCAGGAGAGAGAGAGAGAGAGAGAGAGAGAAGAGAGAGAGAGAGGGCGCTGAGCGGGGGAAGAGATCTGCACATGTTTATGTAGCAGGATCAAAACAGCATCAACTCTAAATACAAAAGTGAACACAGACACTGACTTCAGCCCCCGGGTACGCCTGTGCAGCGGTCATGTGACTGATCCGGTTGTACAATACTGCAGCAGGGCACAATCCTTTCATCGACACACAGCCACCAATCATAACACATCAACAGATCTGTGCAATAAAACAGCTTGGAGAACATAAATTAAAACGTCCGTCATTATTACATAATGCAGAATATAAAGCCAGGCAATAGAGCATCAGTATATAAATATCTTGGCAAATTCTAACCATATTTATGATCTGAGCGGGTGCAGAAAACAGTTTCTCACTGATATTTTGTCCTGACACACACCATGTTCTCTCCGCCTCCTCCACAGGCCTCCCCTCCTCCCTCCAGACCTCCAGCGCTCATCTCTCTCATCTCTTTAAGATTTGCTGAGCCCGGCGTCAGGCTGGCTGCGTGGCTCAGGTGAAATATCCACACAGGCTCTCTGGTGAATTAGACCCTTTCTCCCGTGGCTGCGCCTCCGCTGGCCCGGGGACCTCCTCGGACTGCCGGGTAACTGTGACAAGGCCAACAAAGTAGAGCAGTGAGTACATACTGAATAAAAATATTCTGGGTGACTGTCACTAAATTTGCTCGATCGTCAAGACATAAGTTGGAAAAACTGGACAGGAGCGTTGCTTTGAGTCGTATCGTTTTTATCTGCCAGGAACTGTCTTCAATAAAGCCCAATTTAGAAACAATAGCACACGTCGCAAAGAATCTGTGCACTTGCAATGAAGTTATAGCTTCTGTTGTGAAATATAAGCGTACGGGCAGGAGAATGAGGTGGACTGGAAACAACAGATGTGCTTTACAAGCACATGGTTTTAATATATATATATATTTTTTTACTCTTCCAGCTTCATCACTCCTTCCTAACCTCATTTACCTGCTCACGCCCTTTCTCTTCATCATCTAGTTCACTGATGGACTGCATGAGGGAGAAGAGGTTCATCCTGCCGCTGCGGTTAACGCTGGGAGACATCTGGACACGAGGGAGAAAGACAAGTCAGGGATGTGGAGGAAGACGAGAAAAATAAACATGTGAAGGTGTGGGATGTGTACATAAATGTCACAGATGATCAAACACAGGAAGGTAAACAGCTCCAGATCCACACAGGTGACACATTCCACAGTGTAAATTAATGTGTATAGTAACTGCTGATCTATAATAAAAAAATACTACAGATTACAGATTATAACCCGCTCACCTTGCCCGGCTCTTGAATGGTGATGATGGGATTGGCAGCTGGGGATCCTGCCAGTGGGGTGTCCTGTTTGCCTTCAGACTGAGGCTTGGGTTCTTCAAATACCTTTGTGTTGTGTGTGTGTGTGTGTGTGTGTGTGTGTGTGTGTGTGTGTGTTAAGATTGGAGTGTCGTGGCCAAGTTGATGGGAGGGAAAAAAAAGAGAATTTAAAAAACCGAATAGATTAAGTATTGTGTTCTCATTAATTCTGCAATAACTGCTTTACCTCCTCCTCCTTGTCTCCCTCTGCCTCATCTAATTCATCTGCACTCTCTAGATCCTCTTCCTCCTCAAGCCCCTCATCCTCCTCGTCCTCCTCCTCTTCCTCCTCTTCTTCACTCTCTCCCTCCTCCTTCCCGTCCTCCTTGTTCAGTGACATCTTCCTTTGCTCTCTCGACTTGCGCCTCCAGAGCGCGCTGTGGCGCTGCTGACTGGAATGAGGAAAAAAAAAAAACACGAGGAGTCATCACATGAACACACACACACTGTGCACACACACACACACGCGCGCGTTCAATGAGGGAGGGCAAACAGGAAAGAAAAAGAAATGCACATACATTTGCACACACACACACACACAAACACACACACACTTATACAGAGGTGGTTTCATTCACAATCTACATATCCATTTACTAGGCTAAAACATCGATCAATATCTCAAAACCATAGACAATTTCAGACTCAAAAACATGAGTAGTTTGTGGGTAAGCATCTTATAATAGTCTGTTTCACTGATGCTAAACTTATTTAATCGCAGTAAAGAGGCCCCCTTTCTACTTTTTCTATAACTGGATTCCTTCATATCTTCATACATTCATAACTGAATTCTTCATATGTAGCCTTAAATAGTCAACCCAAAATATAAAATAAAAGACTACCCTCTTACCTCTAGTGCAATCTATCCACAGAACACTAGCAATTAGTTGAAGATAGACTTTTGAAGTATCTATCAAATTTATTCTCCTTGGAGGTGGACAGATACAGTTTGTCCGTGTTCTTGAGACAGACTACACTAGGAGAAAGGGAAAATATCTTTTTTGTATTTTGGGTGAACTGTTCCTTTAACCCCATGCCCGACCTTGCATTGAGGATGCCGTTGTAGGTGTGTAGCTGCTTCATAAAGCCATCGTTGGGCTTGATGATGGGACGCCGGTCCCTAACGTAGGCCAGGGCCACATCGAGCGGCCAGCGCTGCTGCTTCATGGTGAAGGCTATCACCGTGGACGCAGAGCGGGACACGCCCATCTTACAATGCACCAGCACTGCCTGCCCACTCTTCCTGTGGCACAAACACATCAAGAGACATTCTTTAAAAAGAGTTCCCCTTTCAGTAGTGGGAATGAAACTGGAACACAGTTATGTACAGGAACATGATCCCCGAATGCTCCCCGTGAACTCTGGTGTACCTCAAGGTTCGGTCCTAGGTTCACTGCTATTCTTTATTCTGTCTTGGCAAAAATATCTTAAGTAATACTGTAAAATTAATGTTTGTTGTATTTCTACATGGCAGCTGGATGCAGGTGCTGCTCTAAAACTAATGTAGATGTTAGGACCAGTACTAATCCTATCTCTGACACCATATTTCTACCTGGCAGATGGTGTTGCTTTAGCTTTTGGCATCATAAGTTTTGGTATAAGCCCCATCTCTGCATGTGTTTTTCCCTAGCTATTCATCTCTTCACCCCATCATATCGCTCTTTACGTGTTTTCTAATGTTATTGTCTTTATCCCTGTTACTGTTCACTTGACTGTCCCAGCACAAACTGCACACTCAGCCAGCACAGTGGGCAATCCCTCTTTGATTATGCCCACTTGTGATTTTTTTTCAAACTTAGGTTCTCTTGGGAGGTTTTCGCTTGCATGCACCGGGGGTATAAGATGGTTGATCCTTCATAGACACGAATGAGAGCAGGTAGGCTTGTTGTGTCTTACTAGAATTTGCCAGTTTGATATTTTGTGCTTTGTTTTGCTTCCTTGTGTTTATCTCATCATTTTCTTCCATGACATATTGTTAAGTCACATGTAGGGAGGCTCATTCTTTGTAAAACCCTTTGAGACATGCTTGTGATTAAGGTCCACATAAGTAAATGTTAGGTCTACCTGGCAGTGTTGATGAAGTTGTATGTGTCCGTCCAGTGGGAGAGCAGGTCAGTGGCGTCCACGTCATACACTCTAATGTTCATGTAGTTGAAAGACTCGGGGAAGAAGTTGTCGATCTCCCTGGTCACATTCAGGATGTAGCCCACACTGGAACACAAACAGCCACAACCTCAAAGTCATAACAGTTATATCACTAAAACATGTTGGTTGATCTATTATTTCCCATTACATAATACATAATACAACAACAAAAACACATATGGCTGTACAAAGGCGTGCAGGTCAAAACACTGACTTGTTTTTCTGCAGCTCCTCAAAGTTTGCTGCATTCCACTCAGAGCCCTGAAACCAGATAAAAAGGGAGACTCAGGCAAACACATGACAGAAGAAAAGGAAAGGGCCCACAGGCTTGCCTCCCCTATCACTGTAAACACACATAACTTTCACAAAGGGGGAAGTTAGAGTCACATGACCACATCTTGGCAACTGCACACTTCCTTCAGTTTGTTAACCAAAGCACAAGCAAGGCCACTTGTCATAATGTCAAAATGGGGCCAAGCACTTTCTTCCTCAGCATCACTGACCAGAAAAAGGTAGTCCAATATCTTGGAGGGTTTGTCCATCTGAGCCATGGTGACCATCATCTCGTTGTCGATGTATTCTTTGTAGGGCCGCATGTCGAAACCTATCCTGGATTCAAGTGCAGCGCGCACCTGCAGGAGCAAAGTGGAGGGCAGTCAGCACTAATCTCCTTATCCAGGCACATTTTGAATCACTTTATTTTGTGAGGCCTACAGTTCCCTCTGTCCTACATGTTGCTCTGCTATCTTAAGTTCTCTTTCTTTTACCAAAGTACTTCCTCAAACTGCTTCTGTCTCTCACCATTTTAGATGTGAGGGACTCTAGGTCTTCAGTCCTCATGATGTCTCTCAGGTGCTCCTTGATCAGCATCTCTTTAGACAGTCTGTCTGATGAGCTGCCAGTGCAAGACAAGATGAAACTTTAATACAAGCAGGCAGCAGGAGGAGGTATCATCAAGAAGGACAGATGATGAATTTTAATTGCACTTGCAGATTCACAGCAGTGGGGGAACACTTGTCGAACTGTGTCAAGAGCAGAGCGCATTACATAATCTATGCTTCTTTAGGAGGTGTGCATACGCAGTATCACACAAACACCTGTGAGCAGACGCCTACCTCTGTCCATCACTGTCCTTCCGAACAGACTCCAGGTCGTTCATGGCCTCCCACTCGTTAAGGCAGATGCGGTCTGATTCTATGTGGCCGTGGTAATACTGCGCCCAGTTCAGGCCGTTGCCTGGGATCACTGCTCCCTTAACGGCACGCTCGCAGGAGCCATGCAACGCCTGCAGCACTGACCTGAGAGCAGGGAGGAGGGAGTGGAAACAATGTCATCATGTATAGTTAAGCATAGTGAAAAACGCTGAAGAGAAGGCACACGCAGGGAGGACGGAGAAGTGGTAGTGATCTGTGGGTGCAGGACGATGACGCTCTGGACACCATAATAGGGACATAATTGATTATAGATATGCATCTTGAATGGGGATAGGCAAAAAAAGCAGACTTTCTGAGACACTATCTCCACAAGGGCCGACTGAAAGCACGGGGCTGCTTGATTTTACAGATGGCCAATTACAGAGACTGTCTAGGTCAGTACACACGCACAGTCTGCTTGAGTGTTAATACGTGGCTATCAGTGTTTGACTTACCACATGGTCTGCATAGAAACAGGCTTGAAAATTCTGGTCTCTTCTGCTGAGGTCACGCTAAAACCACTACAGAGAAAACATACAGAACGAAGGGTCAAATGTTTCAATCAGAGGAAGAGAAAGCTAGTTCTCATCAAAAATGAGGAAGTAAAACATCTGAGGACAAAAAAATTTATACCGGCACAAAGAAATAACTAGTTTATTCTGTATAAATATGTGACAGTTGGTGTAAAGTATTTTGATGAGGAAAATGTGAGAAGGGGAAAATTACATAAAAGAGAAAGAGAGAAACATTAGCCCTGTTGGAGGTGTGAGAGGGCCTGAAGGTGTGCATGCTGGCGCAACATGGCAACTGATCACAGCATCTTGTATCGGAGTCAGCATGTGACAGCAGATTAGCTGCTGAAACCCAGCAGTCGACTGCACAGGCGCAAAATCATTCCACCCACGCCGCACAGACCTGCGTGCTCTCAGTTCCAGCTCTGAAGCCGAGCCCTTCTCTGCATCCTCCATGTTCATGTGTCTATCATGAGAAGCTGAACTGTTACTGGATTTAGCCCGGCCTGCAATTTGATTCTCCTCCAATCAAACTTCAGTGAGAATCTTAACCATCTGGACAGCCCGAAAACAGTGTTGAAACTAGCCACAAGCCAAGAACAGCCCAGCCCCGTCAGTCAAGTCACTGCTGGTTGGGAAGCATGTGTCAATCCTAGTCACCCAGCTACACAAGCCAACCCAAACCACTGCACGCTACGACAGAGTGACAAATCTATAAAACCATTTTAAAGTAGCTGTGCTGCAAAAACACATGATCTGCATGTTTACATAAAGGCTGACTGTGTGATAGGAATAGATGAAATTCGTGGGGAATGATTCAACTCCATAAACAGAGACATTACTCATTCATATTATCTCTGGCCGGGCTCCCAGACACCAGGCCAACAGCGTCTGTGGCGCAAATTCACAAAGTCCCCAGCCATGTCTTATACTTTCAATTACTTCCACGTTCCCTTCTCGCCTCTTTCTTACCCATCTCCGTCCAGGTACACCTGCGTGTCGCTCCATACCGGCAGAACCAGGCCGATGGTGCACTGATCACTACAGAGTGGAGAGGAAAGGGGCAGGGACAAGGGACCACAGACACAAGAGAAGGGTGGAAGTTAAACTGACTGGCCATTGTTGGTCAAGGTTAATGAAGAAATAGTTAACTGAAAGGAAATCTTATCTTATGCGCTCCCTGTGACACAGTACACCAGCGTCTTGGTTACACACACAAACCTGTCCGAGCTGGGGAAATCCATGCCCAGCAGGATGCTCTCCTGTTTATTGCTGAGGGTGGAGACCACAATCAGATACCTGACTCTGACTGGGCTGACGGACTCCAACTGTACCGCCTGCATGACAGAGCACAGAGGGCGAGGACAGTAGATGAGAGCGGCGGGATGAGAAATAAGAGACAGAGGGTGAGACAGGATGGATGACACAGAGAGCAGTAAGTCTAATTCTATTAATTTATAATGCAAATATATCCAACAAGTTGCCATTTACTCTCAAGTCTGAAGTTACCCCTTGAAAGCACTTTATTTAACTCTGTGTGACTTATTCTTGGCCTTCCTGACAAAATTTCACCCGGGAAGTCATTGGCTGTGTTTACATGTACAGTAACAGTAACACGGCTACTGGCCATAGTCTGGATTACATGTTTACATGAAACTTGGATTACATGCTGATCTGTATAAGCCAACTAACAGAGCACTCAGTCCCAGCCAAAGAGCAGTCCATCGGGAAAAGATGTGGCCACCATCTAGCTTCTTGGATTGAGCAATAGATTGTTCTAATATACGGGAACAAAATATTAATAACACTAATAAAAGCAATACACTAAGTACAGCTTGCTGACATCGTTTTTTTTGTTGATTTCAAAATAGACCCATCATGGTGTAGCAATCTGTGTTTGTGCAGATGCAAAGCCAAGAGTTGGGGGTGGGGTGGGGGGATGATTCCCTGCCACATAACACTGGAGTAAATCAGGCATGTTGATCAGGTTTCTCATAATCAAAGTACCAGCCAGATTACTCTCATGCAGGTAATGACAACTAGCAAGGGAGGAAAAAATGGTCACATTTTTCAGTTTTGCTCTAGAGCCGGGTATTGACAGGGACCTCACAATCCAATATCTCTCACAATCCATGAGTCATGATATGATCTGCATCAAGATACTGTGGAGTGCTCTACAGAACTGACTGAAACTGTATAAACAGAGCTTAAAATACAACCTACTGCATAAAACCTGGGTTGACAAATAAAATATACAGCCAATCAGGTGACAACTGAGTGAAAACCATGTAATTCAAAATCCCCAATCCAATTTAATAAAGTGTAATCAGCTTAATGCCGTTACTTAAGAGTGCACTAAAACCTATCAGTCATTACATCATGTGAGAATGAAGTGCATAAACAATGCTTAATGATAACAGGGGCTGGAGAATGTATATATTATTGCAATACTCTGCTGTGTCTATTTTTTTATTTATTTTTTTTTGCACATTTGTCCATGCATGGTGGCTCACCAGCTTGATGGTGTCCTCTGGTCTGAGCTGTGCGACCATGGCGTGCAGGTGCCTGTGCTGCGTGTCTGAGGCTCCGCCCTCCTGCTTCAGGGGCGTGCTGTGAAGGGGTGAGGTCTCCTCATGGGGCCCCTCCCTTTCGGCCTCTTCCAGCAGGAGGACTGCTCCCTTGACCAGGGCGAAGCTCTCCCTGGAGACGGGTCAGTCATTTCATTGCTCCAGCAACACAAAGCACTGCTGTCATCACAGAGCTGACAGTCATGTGATCGGGATTGGAATTAGATAGGAAATCAGACACCACACTCATGATTATCTACCTTTTCTGGAGTCTCCCTCTTCGTTGGAAGCTTTCATCCTTTACAAAAAAAACAAAAATCAAAATACAACACAATCAATCACAAAATACATTTACTTTACAGCTCTTTTTTTAAATTCTGTGTTTGTGTTTTGTTCTATGGGTGTGTGTTGGTCATTAGTATCACAAGGCCTAGGTTGTGCTATCAAAAATGATTGCAGATTAGTCTCAGCTACTTTTATGTAGGCTCTGACATTTCTGTTGTGCGGGCTTTTAAAAGGGGGAACATGACTACCCGGAAAAAATGTTCAATAACTTCTGGCATGAAATGTGCTGTGACAAAGATAAGGAGCAGTGAGGGGCCAAGGGAAGGCAGAGAAGGAGACATGTAAGCAGAGCGAGAGGGACACGCTAAGGAGGAAGGATAAAACAAAGACACCGACAGTGAAATTACAGAGGCTAAAGAGGAAAAGGAGGAAAATGAATGGGAGGAGGGGGGGGGTAGCTGCAGTAACAACAGTTTTAAAGGAGCCAGAAACTTGAGACAGTAGCATTACCTGTTATGCAACTGACATGTCCAGACAGAGTCAAGAAAACAACAAGGAAAAAAAAAAGAGGGAGAGTGGGCAGGGAGCAGGAGAGGAACGATGAGGGTTTTCAGAAGGAGAAAAGGAGAGAAAATGAGTTAACAGAGTAGAGTATTAAGATTCAGTGACAAAATATGCAAAGGAGAAGCAGAGTCAGACCCACAGTCAGGTCATCCGGCGTTGGGTTGGGAGACCAAGAGGGGAGAACGTAAGCCGGTGTTTCTGACAAAAAGGGGCTAACACAGCACCAGTCAGGCCGCGCCTTTTTCGACGCAACAAAGTTAAATCAGCCTTAAGTTGTTATGATGGAATTACTGGGGCGAGAGGGGGAGAGGAGTGAAAGAATGCGAGGAGAGGAGATAAAGTCACAGACAGAGGTGGAGATTGCTCGCTGGTGGATGCGTGTGTGGCACAGACAGAGCCGAGGTGGCACTGAAGGGCCTGAGCAGACTCAAGTAAATTCAATCAGTTTGACATTCCTCTCATGAATATGAATGGCCGCTAAATCAGCTTGATGAAGCCCTATCTGTGGCATGTTTGCCCTTCAGCTGGGGCTAGTGGCAACCGAGGAGCGGAGCGGCTTCATTATCATGCAGGGACAATTGTAGTGATGATATTCACAAAAGCACGCCTGGGGGAAAGACTGTTCTTTAGCCGGAGCTTATCGCTTTTCTTTTCTTTTTTTTTTGTTGCATGAATAGTCCCAGGCAGAGTGGCTGTATCAGATCACTCTATGCAAAGCAGAGGCCCGTACGATGTGCAGTGAATGTGCTGGTGTGCACAAATGGTAAATAACTGCAGATGGGATGGACGCTGACAGGCTTTGTTGTGTGCGCTGAAAGGCAGGGCGTAAGGGACTCACTGGAGCGGTGGAGGTGGAAGGGATCCTGTGCAGGGTCAACAGAGCCATTGCACAATGCAGCTTGTGCTCTCTATCTCTCTCTCTCTCTCTCACAACCTGCTACTGCTGCTTGCAGGTTCTTGGCAGGCCACCCACAGACAGGCACAACTCGTTTCCTCAGCCAAAAGTGTGCCGTGGGAGTGTCAGCGACTGATCACTTTTCTGAAATTACAAAACATGGAGATGTCACCTCTGGTTATATCCACCATGTGCACTTTGTATCAGATGTTCCCAAAGAAGACACACAAGAAGAGATCATTTCATTTCATTATTATCTCACTCACTGGAGGGTGGGACACTCAGAGGAATGGCTGACTGATGACAGCTTTCACAACCACACACACCCGAGATTCTCCGTCCTGCTGGTTTTCTATCCTACCAGCTGCTTTATTACAGATATCTACATCCACCTGGTGTCCAAGGCGTTAACTAGTCCCAATTAGAAAGCTAGACTCAAAGGAGGAGGAGCAGGGTTGACTGGTAATGCACTAAACAGATCCAACTATTAATATCACATGGGGTCCCATGGGTTAAATTCTTATTACACTGGAGCTCTGTGCGCATCTATGTGGGAGCCCTTTTCATGACAACATGTTAATAGTTGCGTTATATGGCATCAAATACATGACATGCCCTCATATGCACGGATGCATACATAAAATCCAGCAATAATGTTGAAGGCTCGCCACATTTACGCCATAAAATCAGTTTGCAAACAGGTTGGCACGCGTATCGAGTTGCTTTGCTTGTCGACTGCGGACAAACCACAGAGGAGCTATCTTGCTTGTTCCAACTAGCCCGGGTAGGAGCTGGCGATATCGCTTTCTGCAAAGCTCGCCTGTTCAGGGAAACTGGATGTGTGATTCCCGCACGGAGAGACGGCAGAGCTCCGTCCTACCTGCTGCTGGAAGCCTCCCCCGGCGCTGTCTCCTGCTTTTGTCCCGCTGTGCGACTCCTCGGGCGGTGAGTGGCTCTCCGCGGTGAGCGCTTCACCGTTTGCGGCGCGGCGCAGAGTTTACTACACGGAACCGACACGGAGCGCGCAGGACGGGGAGGATGACGTCATACACCACCGGGCCTGGAGGCAGGGCGCGTGCGCAGGAGCGTGTCAACTATTTCTCCCTCAAACTTTCACAGCAACAAATGTATATAATATTTTCAGTGTGTTTAAGTGAGTTTATTTTCCTACAGTCGCGTTTATTTTTTATTTATTTATTTTACTTATATATTTTTTTCTTTTTCGTCAGGTTTGTGTTGTTTTTACTGTTTCTCTATTTTTCGCTACTGTTTTATTGTTCGAATACTTCATCTGTAAGAAATGTTATTGCATTCTTTGTTCATTACTTGAAATTAAGATTTATAAGAAATACGTCAGAAAAGACACATGCACAGCAGCCACGAGTTGATTTTGATTTTGAATAGATTTTGAATTTCCCTTCGGAGATGAAGTTTTATCTATCTATCTATCTATCTATCTATCTATCTATCTATCTATCTATCTAGGGGTAAATAACCAAATAAATAAAATAAATCACGTACAAGTGTGTGATTTCTTTCAGATTTATTCAGTAACTTATAATAGTAAAATTATGTTCCTTTAGGTTGTACACATGTGTGAATGGGGGATGTCCTGCTGCCACTGTCACATTAACAAAATGGTAACAGATGTGCTTCATCGGTGTTTTATAGTAGATTTAATTTGAACTCTCAAAATATGCATCTATTCATTCATCATTAGAGCTTCGCAAATCACTACGGCGCATGCGTCAGACCCCCACACACACATATTGGCCGTGACGTCACAGCCACCCCTCCGGCGTCTTATCCCAGCAAGGAGCGCAGAAATACTTTTCACAGACCCAGGAAGAGAAATCTGGCCAAATATGTAAACATGCCCTTACAAGGCACGGGGCGCGCTCTTAGAGAGACACTCACGTACTCACGGACGGATGAAGAAGAGGAGGGCGGCTCTTCATTTTCTGAAATACTTTTGTTTTTGTCCTGGCTGCTCCGTGAGGCGAGGCGACGTTTCTTACAATCATCCCAGCACACACAGGAATTTCAAGCTCCCAGGCTCCTATTTTCATTTGTTTGTTTGTTTGTTTAGAGCGAGTGTAGAACAATAGACTTACTTGAAGACATTGCACACATTCATTGTTTTGATAGATTTGTTTTGTTTTTTGAGCTCCGGTTCCTTCATTAATATATATTTGTCGTCCTTTTTTGTGTAAATGTGCATTTGTGAATGTGGAATTTGGCACGAAAAATTAAATTAATAAGAAAAAATGCATTATCTTTTTTTTTTTTTTTTTTTTTTTTTTTTTTTTTACAATAAATGAGAGCAAATTTGCACCTCCTGTTTGCTTTCACTGCATATAATCAGTGGATCAAGTTTAATGAGTCTTGTTTTACTTTATTTTTTAAGGAGACAACTCCGCGCATGCGCACTACGCGGGACGACGTGCTTCCTGATTCTGCAGGAAGCATGGGGAGTGTAGTCCTCACAGGGCACAGCCAGCTCACGCCGAGGACGCTGCCCGCTCTCCGTGTGGAGCACAAGACCCGGCCTCCTGCTGTCAGAGGGGGATGCACACAGTCCAGAGACTCATGAAGGTTTTCATCAGCAGGCGCATCCCGCCGGAGGGGATGAGGATCCTGTCGCAGGCCGCAGAGTACTGAGCCGCTCTCCTTTCTCTCTCAGCACACACACACAGCCTGATCTCTAGCGTTAGCCACCGCCAGGCTAGCTCTTATCAGATCTGCCCAGGCTGTCAGCTGCACATGTGGTGGCTTCCTGTCATTTGACTCAGCTCTCTGAACTTTACACTGACAAAGACGCGTAGAGAAACTGTATAGACTGTGTGTGCAGTGTGTAAACCTTTGACCTTTCCGCAGTGTTGTAAATTAAGATAGGTAACAATGCATCACCTGTGTAGTCATCAAGACTCTGCAAACATTGTCTTGCTCCTTTGCACATGATTTAACCTCATGCAGCTCTTGTTCTCTGCCCCCTCCCTCCTCCTCCTCCTCCTCCTCCTCATGGGTACAGATGTAAGGTGTCTCTGTGGGACTCTGACGAGCCTCTGCCCAGGTCAGAGCTCCTGAAAGGTGTGGAGGGAGCTCATGGACTCCTGTGCCTGCTCTCTGACAAGATCGACGCTGAGGTTCTGGATGCTGCAGGTACACACCGAGGTCCCACTCGTCTGCAGGTGTAGTTTACACCTGTGGGATGATTTTGCACTTTGTAGGGCTTTACAACAATTCAACAGTGCAGTATCCCTGTGTATATATGGTGTATATAGGTGTACTTTTTACATGTGCTCAGTTTCTTATCACTGTATTTATTTTTTGTAATATTTTAAAGCAGGGGTGTCAAACTGGTGCCATGGAGGGCCAAGCGGGGGAGTATTTGGTTGGAATGAAAACCTGCAGCCTCTTGGCCCTCCATAGCACCACCACACATGTTTTAAAGGATCAATGCACATATTTATACATAATGCACTTATTTCTTTTTCTTACAATTTCACTTAGGCTTGTAATATATTCTTCTCTTGAGAATTTTAGCAACTGCAGCTGACCCAGTTTCCCCTCTCGGATCAATAAAGTATTTCTGATTCTGAGGTTACTGTAGCAGCAAAAAAGCTGAGAATTTGCAGGTTGGGATTTGCAGATGCATGCCGTTGCTCTAACCAGCTGATTTGTCTCTGCGAATGTATCAGGGCCCGACCTGAAGGTGATCAGCACGCTCTCAGTGGGATTTGACCACTTGGCCCTCGATGAGATTAAAAAACGGTGAGCTGCAGCAGCTGCATTGATCTTTCACTCATGAGAAAACATCCCGCAGCGTCTAAATTGTCCCAAAAACGGTTGTTGTCATGTGTTTCAAACAGCGGCATACGTGTGGGCTACACTCCTGACGTCCTGACTGATGCCACGGCAGAGCTGACCGTGGCTCTGCTCCTGGCCACGTCACGCAGAATCCCAGAGGGGGTGGAGGAGGTCAAGAAGTCAGTCTAACACAATGACACATGTACACTCACCAGGCTCCGGTTTGGTCCTCATGACGGCTTTGTAATCCTTTCTGTTGGTCTCTGTCTTTCTGTCTCTCTCAGTGGTGGCTGGAGTACATGGAAGCCGCTGTGGCTCTGTGGTTATGGTCTCTCTGGCAGCACAGTGGGAGTTATTGGACTGGGACGCATAGGTGGGCCTCGCTAACATACTGGAGATGTCACGAGAACTGATACTTGGTTATCAGATCAGTCCCAAAGTGACGCCAATACTCGTGTTTTTAGTGTTGATCCCTCACTCTGTAGCTCAGTGTTTGTATCCTAATGCTTAGCATGTTCGCTGAAATACTGAAACATTGAAAATTGCAGTCATGCTTTCAGGACTGTATATCAAAGTGAGAGCACATAATCATACCAAGACATTTCATACAGTTTTCCAATTTGAAAGTTGCACTAATCAAGCCTAATGGAGTAATGAAGCATTGGTACTGGTTTGAACCATCAAACTCTAGCATGGTGGCTGATATTACTTCCATTATAGACTGGTTTCTGGAGCCACACTCTGTAATGTAAAGTAACTAGCAAGACTTTGTATTTTTTATGTATTTACCGGAGAACTGTTTTTGTCGTCAGGTCTGGCCATCGCCAAGAGGCTCAAACCCTTTGGCGTGAAGAGGCTGCTGTACTCGGGCAGAACAGTCAAGCCCCAAGCTGCCGAGGTGGACGGAGAGTTCGGTAAGGATGAGGAGTGAAGTTCAGGTAACGGGGAGAGGGCAAGTGTGAGGTACACACTACACACCGTGACCAACCACCAACCAAATGCTGGTGAAAGATGAAAGTGGCTGGTAAATTTCAGACACAAAATAATTTACAACTAAGTGGCTGGTGTATGTTCACATTTTAAAAAGTTAAAGGCAGACTATTCAGTTTTGAAATGGGAGGGAACTTATGTTGAGGATGAGGCTGAGGAAGGATAAAACCCCTTCTCAATCTGTGTTTGCAACTTCTCGGATGCCGTCTTGCACATCACAAATGGCGAATCTGCATGCTGTCACTTGTCCAGAGGAGGTTTTGCAGTGTTTTGCTGACCTGTAGCTTCAAGATGTTTTCGGGAAAGGTGGAGTCGTGGGTGTGCAGCTCCACAGAGGTCCTGTGACCAATCAGAAGGGCCATCAGGCAGCTTTTTTCCCCCTGTTTGTTCCTGGCAACCTCCCTGGAAAACTTGTGTAGAAAGTGAGAGCATGCCGTTTCCTATTTGTGACGCACAGGATGGCAACCTCTGAGAGGTTGCACAGCAGATTTGAGAATTAGAGTTGTCCCTGCAGCCAAAAAATACAGAATAAAGAGATTCATTGGAGGGAATATCACATTACATGTTTACAGCTTCTATTCCATTGTAATTTTTTTCTGTGAATTCAAATTGAGGTCACAGCTGTGTGCATATTTTCTGAGAGTGCAAATTCTCGAGGGTTTGCTACTACAATATCCTCATCCTCCTCTGTTTCTGTGGAACAGTCCCGCTGGACACGCTATTGTCCGAGAGTGACTTTGTGGTGGTTTCCTGCTCCCTCACACCGGAAACCCAGAATCTGTGTGATAAGGCCTTCTTCAGCAAGATGAAGAACACCAGCATCTTTATCAACACAAGCAGGTAGCCCTCCAAAAGCGTGCACACAGTGGAGAAAGCATTGGTAGTGTTTTTAGAGATACAGCACAGCAGGGATCTCCAACCGTGTGATCAGGAAGTGTTTGTAATTTAGGGGGAGTGTGGTGAACCAGGAGGACCTCTACCAGGCTTTGACCAGCGGTCAGATCGCTGCCGCTGGACTTGATGTCACAACACCTGAGCCTCTTCCAACAAACCACCCCCTCCTCACACTTAAAAACTGTGGTGAGTAGACAAGATGTGCATATTTTGTATTTTAAATATTCTCTTCCACTTTGTAAAGTAAGATATGCCAACTTCTTACATTTTTTTCTTCCTCTTTTTTTCATTTTTGTGATGTGTTTGTGCCTGTCTTTTTGTTATCTGATGCAGTGGTGTTGCCACACATCGGCAGTGCTACCTACTCCACAAGAGGCGTCATGGCAGACCTGGCAGCCCGAAACCTGCTGGCTGGCTTGCAGGGCACTGACATGCCCAGTGAGCTCAGGTTCTAGAGCTTCGCACCAAGCCGCTGGGCCTGCTGCGTCCTCTGGTACCCCCTGGATATGATGAACCCCAAACCACAAAACATAATTACTAAATTTATAGGAATGGTCTCCTATTTGAAGTCAAAGTGGTGAAATGATGCAAAAATATGTTTTGACCATGAGAACTAAGAATACTGATGTAGCTCAGACATACTCTAATGAACCTTTACCTTAAGTGTGAAGGTTGAAGTTATGTTCCTTTGACCCTTTATAGTTACTAATGGATTTTACCATTAATACAGAAATACAACTTGTATTTTCTGAGGTAGAAAATGCACAGTACAAGCCTCTCTAATTTGAAACCACTGAAGCACAGCCTAATGAAGTAACAACACTCCTGAACAGTGGTCCTTAACGAAAAACACTTGAATGCTCAGTCTTCTATGGAGGACTGCAGTTGCAGTACACAAGCCTTATTCTTGCACATATGCAATATGTGCACATTTTTAAACATTTCCTATAGAATAGGATTTCCTATAGAATAGGATTGGCTGTTTGTGCTCCTCTCTTTCCAATTGTAATATTTGCCATAAAATGACTCCTCATTCAGTACTGTATAATGATCATTAGTGCTTCATGGCTGTTAGAAATCAGGAGATCACTCTGTTTTTTTCCCTGAGGAATCAACATGAGCATTAAATGTAAAGATTGGTGTTTGCTTGATAATTTCTTGATGCCCAAATAAAAAAGGAAATAATTCAACTACAAATCTTCAGTGGATTTTTTTTTTTTTTTTTTTTTTTTTTTTTTTTTTTTTTTTTTACCTTTTCAAGTTGGGGTGATGTAAACAAGATTGTTCCCTCAGTGCAATCACTTCAGCTGGGCTACATTTGACATTTGACATTTCATTGCATGGAACAGTCATCATAAACTCCCAGCATGGTAGAGAGCATAAAAATATTAAATTAATTCAGAAGTGCAGCTGTATACACTGTAACATAAACTGGACAATCAATAGAGGGGTAATAAATACTCCAGTTCACAGAGTGCCTTGTTTTCCTGAAACAGTTCTGTTTCCTGTCAGCCGAACAAGCCCCTGTCAGGTGAGCAGAGCTCAGATCAAAGTGTCTGGGAATGGTTGGTTGTCGCCTTTCCAGTTCAGACAGGTGTTCTTAGAGTGTTTATACAGGTGGGAGGACTGGCTGAAGCGTTTGCCACATTTGGGGCAAGGATAGGGCTTCTCCCCTGTGTGGACACGAATGTGCTTCTTACAGTCTGTCAGGTTCATGAAGGTCTTACAGCAGATCTTGCAGGCATATTTCTTCTCTCCTTCAACTAAGAGCACATGGTCCTCCGCCGCTGCCTTCTTACATTTCGACAGGACGTCCTCTGAAGCTCTAGTGAGGGCCGGGCGATCAGCAGAGTCCCCTGCTGATCCAGAGGAAGAGGAGGGGTCCGGATCTGAGCAAGCCTCTGATCCGGGCACCGCTTTGGGGGCGATGCGGCGGAAGGCCAGTGCCCCTGAGCCGCCACCTCCTCTTCCTTTTCCAGCCCGGGAAGGTTGGATGAGGGAGGCTTGCAGATTGACGCCTGGCCTGACACCCCGCAGGAATCCTGCTAGAGAGCTCTGGGTAGGCTGGAGGATGAGCGTGTCGCTGAAACCGTGGCCCTGAGATGGTAGAAGCTGCTGAAAGGGGACAGGAGTCACCGGAAAAACAAGGGAGGAGGAGCAGTCAGAGGCTGGAGCGGAGGAGGGGTTTGTGTCCTCTGAGTTTTGACAAAGTTCAACCACATCTCCGGCAGCTGCCTGAGCATCACTGGTGGTGGAGGCGGTGGCGGCAGCAGCAGTGAGGTTAGCTAAGCTGTCCTCCACCTCTAGCGCCCCCATGACACTCTCACTGCTGGGGTTAAGGAAGCAGGAGAAGGCTAGTTCTGATAGGCTGTCCAGGCCTTCGCCGTCGATTGACTCCTCCCCAACACCTCCACCCTCCGTCTGTGTGTCTGTTTGAAGATCAGTGCACAGCTGGGGTTTTAAAGTGCTCACATCATGGTCACCCTCTGCTGGGCTGGCTGTGGCCAGTTTCTCATCGCTCACTGGTGCATCCACATAGTCTCCTGTTGGTGATGGAGGGATGGTGGGTTCAGTGTCCAGCTCTGGGGACGACAAGCTCAGGTTCTCCTTCTTCACCTCAATCACTGCCATCTTCTGCTCATCTCCCTCCTCCTCGCCCTCCTCGCCCACCTTCACTTTCACCACAGCCTCTCCGCCTGTGTCTCCATCCTTCTCCCATGCAGCCATGGCTCCTGTGCTGCTGTCTGACTGGCTCGGCAGCTGGATCTCCTCTGACTCTCCTTTTGTTGCTTCGTATTTTTCCTCTGTCTCCTCCTCACCTCTGCCCTCCTGGAGGCCATCGCCCATCCTCAGGGAATCTGGAGAGAACAGCTCCTCTCCGTTGATGGTGCTCCTGGTAACTGTAGGCGATCGATCCCTGCAGGTCCTCTTCCCGCTGCCGAGACTCTCCTCATGGAGAGGTGACTTACGCTTGTGCCTTGAGGGCAGCACTGCACTTTGTTCACCAACGCTCCTCCCTCTCAGCCCCTCATCTTCGCCCTCACCGGACTGGCTCACCTCCATCCCCATCTCCCCCTCGTTGAGCTCCTCCTCCATGGCCGAGGTGACCAGGCTGAGCTCCAGGTGTTGATGCAAACCTGACCTCTGCAGCTGGGATCCGGACGGAGCCGTGGTTGCCACCTGGGATGACAGCGGCTCCTGCGGCTGCTGAACTGACCTCCAGCCTTTCGGTGGCGAGGCGGGGAAGTTTCGTTTGGACAGGTGGAGCTTGCAGGCCTTGACCACAGTGTTGAGGTGCAGGTGCGAGGCGGCCAGCAGTACATCCATCACATTAGAAGCCCCCAGAGAGAGGGTGGAGGTGTAGATCATGTCTAGTAGGGTGGAGAAAGCCTCGGGGGTCACCACCTCTGGGTCCAGCTCCATCACACTGGGGCCCCTGCTCCCTCCTCCTCGGTCTGCTCCTGCTCCTCCACCTCCACCTCCACCTTCATCACCATCCGAGGAGCTGAGAAGAGCCCTGAAGTGAGAGCTGGAGGCTGCTAAGATGGAGCGGTGGGCCTGGAAGCTCTGGCCTCCCACCACCACCACACAGTCACACAGCTGGGCATGGAGGCGCTGGTGGTTCAGCTGCTGGAAAATGTGCTGGAAATGACCTGGAAAGTCCATGATAGCCTGTGCGGATAAGCAGGGAGAATGGGTGGATGGCTTTTTGTCTTACAGTCACGGATGCCTCCCAGTGTGGGTGATGCTATAAACCAACGAAGGTCAATGCCAAGAACAAAAGCTGCTCAGAAACAGCGCTTTGCCTGAATGTGCCACGCTCCATGCCCACGAAACCCGCATCGATCTGAAGGGACTTTCACGTTACCTCTGGCGTGATGTGGCTGATCCTCTACCCGGCTTTCCAGGGGATGCGCTGGACTATGGGCGGGCCGGATCCAACAAAAACATGCAAGGATGCGATGTGGATTCAAGCCCCGGTCCCCAAAACCGTCCGCGATCCGCACATTCGTTCCCCTCTCACTCCCGCATGTCGTGGATAATTTCCTAAATAATTACTATTCACGGTGTAATCAAATTAATGTGAAACATATACGGCATCGGCGCGGATCAGCATCCACTGTCTCCTCTAATCACCGCTTGCCCCGTCTGTCTGCCTCTCCTTTAAAAGCGACAACATCGCCCCCAACTGGTGACTTTGCGAATGTGCATTTCATTTCAATTTGGATTTGAGCAACTCATGTAACAGCCTTCACATAGCAGATGCTGGACTTTTGCAAAAATTTCTCAGGCATTTTCTTTTTTACGTATATGTTTTTTTCAGCCGTGCCTCATTCACATTTCCAAACAAAGACACTCAACATGTTTATGGTTTTCCTTTTATTACACGACACAGCAGGCACACGCATTATCACACTTTGCATTTACTCAGAGATTACAATGGTTTTTTTCTGTAACAAAATGACAAACTATTGTTAACGACAGAACAAGACTATGAATGACAACATGGTGGTCTCCCGGGTCAGGCGCAAGGACGGGCGGTGGCTCTGTCCTCTGTGGTATCTGTGGTGATGGCCCCCGGCTGGCTCTGGTGATGCCCATGTTGTCTCCATGTGGCTGGATGGGAGGCAAGAGGACCAGCTGACCCACTCATATGCTGTCCAGCTTCTTCAACACGTAAGGAGCTGTAGACGGAAGACACAGAGAGTGATTCGTGTGAAATAACACGCATAACAACCTATCCCGTGTGGCTGCAAAATCACCAGCAAGCCATATCACACAGTTTGATTGTGTTCACATGGTAAAATTAAAAGAAGACAAAAAACAGACTAAAAATTACAATGATAAAATGTTAAAAACAAATACAGGTCAATAAAATACATAAATACACAAGACTAATATCAAAACCTATGATTAAAACTTAAAAACAAAGGCTATCACATTACTTCAAATTAAAAGCCAGATTAAAAGGCAGGTATTTATTTATTTTTAAAACAGAGAGCTTACTATTCTAATACTAGGAGGCAATGTGTTTTGATCTCTTTTAGCATCAGTGCAATGCAGGTTTTCATTCTCTACCTCTGAAATGTAAACAGGACTGGACTTTGTCGTTTAGAAACAGCAAACCGATTTAATTGCCACATAAATATCTTTCACTGACGCATCTTACTAGTCGATATCCCAAATACGAGACAGGTGCGATGAGGCAGGTGTGTGTGTTTTTCCACCGTTTTGCACGTCAATGTCACGCCTGCCTGTCAGGTTACTTACTGGCTCGGAGCAGCGCGACGTAAATGAGAAAGTTGCGCACGGACGAGATGACATCCTCCCGCATTTTCCTCCTCATCTCCTCCGGGTCCATCTTAGGCCCAAGACCTTCCAGTTTGAACATCGTCGCTGTGTTACTGAGGCTCTTTAGGTTGCGTGTGCGTGTGTATGTGTTTGTGCCGAGGGTTCACCGTTTAGGAAGCATGGATGAAATAATTCAAACCGGAAATGTGGTCGGTGGCGGATATGACGGCGACAACGGCGGCCGCAGAGGGACAAACTTATGGAACAGACGGGTGGAAATGATGAGGGGTGGAGGATGAAACTAAATGAGGAGTAGAGCATAAGTAGGCCATATACAACCTTTTCCCATTCTCCTTTTTCTTTTCTTTTCTTTTCTACTGACTACGGCTTTTGGGGGGCTAACAGTACTATAATAAAAAGCGCTATAACGATAGGAAACCTCAATGGACATAAAATCAGTATTCATAAAGTGATTTTGGTTTAATTTTTTTTATACTAACAGTTATTTGTCTTGTGATGATCATCGATTGGGGGGCATTGTTTATCCACTTAATATATTTACGACTGCCTGCATGGTGACTGTGATCATTCGGCAGCCTGTATTGATACGGTCAGTGTCTGTCTGGAAGAGAGGGATGACTCATCCGACTCACTCACTCCCTCGTCACTGTCTGAGGAAAAAAAAAAAAAAAACTATAAATCACATCATATACAGCCTACTGACATAGCCAAGGAAGCTGTCTATTATATTACACACTAACTAACTAACGCAAAAACATAATCATGGAATAATAATAATAATCACAATAATAATAGTGATGATGATGATGATGGTGGTGGTGGTGCTGGTGACGACGATAAAATCATCCTCTTCAATATCTTCGCTGGAACTAAGCTGACCTTGTGGAGGAGGGCGGGGGATCCTCAGGGCAGACAGCAAAAGAAAAGGAGCACTCAGTGAGGAGAGAGAGAGAGAGAGAGAGAGAGAGAGAGAGAGAGAGAGAGAGAGAGAGAGAGAGAGGGAGGGGTGTGTTATTTCTGAGCTCAGGGCCGGGGATTAAGCGGAGAGCAGTCCCAGTACGATGACAGCATCCAGCCTATAGCCAAACCCCCCGCACATCCTCCGCTCCGGGAGAACGTCGGTGACATTTTTTTTTTTTTTAATTTGGGGAAAAAGGCACATTATTTATTATTTTTTAACCTCAAATTCCTCACACCACTGGTTTATCGGGATACCTCCCCCAGCGTCCCCGTCCGTCTCCTCCGCAGACCACGAGGTGAGTGTTTCCCCGTGTTATTGTCTGATGAAGGAGCGCCCGGCTCGCCTGCACCTTGCGCTTATTCCAACCATTAGGACCGATTTTAATCACATCCAAATGAATCATGTGAATGCTGATGGTTTGCACGGCGCCTGCAGGCTACACCCGCGTCCCTATTTGGGGGAGGCAGTGCAGAGATTTAAATCGGATTAAGATTATATGGGAAGCAACAAAAGACTGACCTTTTTTTTTCTCTCTTTGTTTAGCCGACTGGTTTAACTGGCGTGGCGATTAAAGTTAAGAGTCGCTTCTGTGTGATGGGAGGTATCGATTATGTATTAAGAGCGTTTATTAAGCATTTATGGGCTGTATCTGCTATAGATTTGGAGCTGTTTGTCCTCCGGGCACCCAGCATCATTGCACCCGGCTGAATGCCATTCATCTATTCAGGCTTACATAGTCACACACACACACATAATGCACTGATGATGGGGATAGGTGCATGCTGTATGCGCAGGTACCGCGGTGCAGCCTCCGAAACATCATGTGTGTGGGTTGTAAAAACACGCAGATTATGAATGGGCGTCGGCGATGTGCGTACCTTGGGATGTGGGTACCTTTTTTTTCCTCGTTTCTTTCTTTTCCTCTTTGCTCGGATCCTTGTGGGCAGCGGCTACGCGACGCGCAGCCTCTTCCCTGCACTCCTCCGTGCCGTGCCAGGCATGACAAGCGCAACACAACTAGACCGGAACAATGCGTTTTGCTGTTCTGGGGCCTTCATTTAATGCATGACATGATTTAATATGACCGCTGATTATGGTTCCATTTAGACGTGTATGTGTGTGTGTGTGTGTTTGTGTGTGTCACCACAGCCTTTGCAGAAATGTGAATGGAGTGGATAGAAAATGTCCCCTTGGTTAATCATTGAACACTTTTTTTTTTTTTTTTTTTTTTGAAACAGCATCATATAGGCACAGTGCATGGCCCCCAGCTGGATACACACACACACACACACACACACACATGCACACACACACAAGGAATGCTATTTGGTCCTGTGATGTGTTTGCGTATGTATGTGTGTGAAATAAGGATGTGCTGTATTTCAAGCTTTTAGGCTTGTGTGTGTGTGTGTGTGTGTGTGTGTGTGTGTGTGTGTGTGTGTGTGTGTGTGTGCGTGCGTGCAGTCATGCCTGAGCTCTGCCAGCGCTGCAGGCATGGTGCGGTGACTCAGGGATGTATGGTAGCACATGTGATGGGAGTTGTTGCTCCGAGGTCACTTAGCCAGAGGAGACACACGATGGGCAGAACTCGCACATCGGGAAAGACTTGCTGCCTGCCTGTCTGCCTGTCTGCCTGCCTGCCTGTCTGTCTGCATTCGCCTCAGTCTGTCCCTCCTGACTGCTCCTGTGTCCCACTTACTGCACCCTGCCACCCATCCTCTCTCCCTCTCTAATTCTTCGCCGCTCATCTCCAAGGCAGACTGTGTCGCTGGGCTGGTGTCTGACGCTCCAGCCCGTTGCCTCGACCAACTGATCACTAGATTGATCAGTAATTGACGCACTTAAGTAATCAGAACCACAATCACGCTGCAGCAAGCCACACTTAGGCTGTAGGAGACTGTTGACCAATCAATATCAGTAAAAGAATTAGTTAGTTTATGGTTCAGTGGGTCATATCAGTGCATGATGATGGGAGTGGGTGTGTTTTTGGTTGTAACTCGGATGGTTGGAAGGAGTGAGGAGAAATACTGGAACGGATTGGGAATACATCTGTATCCTCTTCTCAACCCGTAACATTTCTCTCCTGCAGAGGGAAAAGCAGACGTGACCTCATTGATTTGACAGCTCGGCGGTGATGGCACACTTGACTGGCAGTGGCGCCATAATGTAGGCCACACTCTGTTTATGTATAGCCTGACACGCAGAGACGGAGAAGTAAAGCTATCAAAGAGTTACAAAAAAAAAAAGGTCTCAAGCCCAAGTAAACATCGTCTATGTGCAGCCTCTCCTTCTTCTGTTCTTCTATGTGGTGTGAAATATTAAAGCCCCAGTTATATGTAAGTACGATGCCAGAGCCCAGAGGCCTGTTGTAGCTGCTGGCATACCGGCTACCCTAATATTGCTTTCACTTAGAGATAAGACCTCTATTATGCAGTATTTTAAGATCACTGACTTGAAGGAAATTGGCTGGGACAGCCACAGAAGAAACGAGGCAGCCAGCTTCCCAGAATCCCGACATCTATCATCCGCTAACATCCAAAGGCTTCCTTCAGACAGGAGACATCAAGAGAATCCCCATTCTCTCTCTCTCTCTGTCTCTTTCTCTCTTTCTGTCTTTCTCCTTCTGGATCAGAACCATCGATACAGATCAGTAACATAACGCAGCACACTATTAATCTTCAAAAGACCCATTATTTAATGGTGCACCGGGGAACTCAAGCCTCTCCAGGTCGCTGATGAAAGGGGAAATGAAATGAGCGGTGCATGGCGAGTTCAGTCTTCATAACGCTAATGGAATGAGCTGACAGGCTGAATGAAGAACAGGACGGGAGATTTGATTATGTCTGGAAGATAGGTAACAGCAAAAAAAAAAAAGAGCCAACAAAACAAAAAAAAAAGTCAACAATAGCAGTCAGATGTGGAGTTTATAGACAAACAAGTCAGCATATTGCAGTTTTACAGTTGTTGATTGTAACACTGCCATTGGAGCAGATTTATTTGGTGGGTTTTCATCTATAAATTCATTCCTGTGCCCCTCTCACTGACTCAGACTGGATCTTTAGAGAATTTAATATTTGCAGTTGCACTCCTGGTGAGTTCTCAAGCCACTCGGCTGCCTCGCAAAACTTAAGCTCACCTCAAGTCATCCAAATATTCCCGTCCGTGTATTTTTGCCAAGTCTCGCTGTTGGACCGAGTGCGCGCTGAGGTCTGTGTCCAACTTGGCTAACAGCAGCTGCGAGTCTCATGGAACTGTTGAATTTCTGAACCAACCCCTGCTGCTGCCCCTGCACCTCATGCAGTGCAGCTGTATCCGGTGTGCGGCCTTCAGCTGGCAGGGGTGGATGGGATAGGGTGGGGAGGGGGGAGGTAACAGGGGTACATTTGGGAACAACATGTCAATAGCAGCCAACTGGCCCTTTTCAAATCCGAGCTGTTGTTCAGTCAGTGGCCTACAGTGTGGTGATCAGGTTACCGATCATATGTTGCACACCACTCCCTTATCACATTAGGGGTTATGGCTGTCGTGCGCGTGCATGTGGTGTCGCGTGCTTGAGTGTTCTGTAATTGCGTTAGCGGAGAGTTCAGGTCCAGTCTTCTCCGGGCAGCGCAGACAGCTGAACGACACGAATTCATCAGGCTTGTGACGTAGAGCCTCAGCCTGCCAGTCAGACTGTCGCCCCCATTAGTATTCATTGTGTTATTTAGTGGGAAAGCGGCCTGATGGATGAGCTCTGTGTCTGGGCATTTTTATAAGACTCGTGTCCCAGAACGACTGTCCCGTCCCTGTTTGTTTGTGCCTGCGTGCAGAAAGTCCAGTCCGGCTCGGTCCGGTCTGCTCTGTCCCGGGCCCGGCAGCGCTAATTGGATTTTAAAACAGTTTTCTGCCCAGCTGGCTACGCGGGGAGAGCGAGCATTGCCAATTCAACGCCACCCCTCGACCCCTGATTACAGAGAGCGAGTGGGGAGCATTTCTATGAACTGGATGTGTGCTCATAACAGCAGGCAGGGTTGAGCAAGATTGTGTTCGCAGAGATAGAGAGGCAGTGTGTGGGAAAGTGTGGCAATTGCGTTTGGAAATCAAACAGTTCCTTGGTTTATAGGACGGGACTGAGAGAGAGAGAGAGAGGGAGAGGGAGCGAGTGGGATGGGATCGTCCCTGGAAACAATACCCAGAGATATGGAAATAGAAACAGATAGAGAAATTAGGACACCACTCATTACCTAACAACGTTTTCTGAAGTGAAGAGAAAAGAGGTAGATAGGGAGAGAAACTTGAGAGACATGGAGAGAGAGAGAGAGAGAGAATGAGTGAAAGGCCAGACAGGCTGCAAGGCTTGCTGATGAGTTGTGTTTGCAGCTTGAGGACTTAAAGACACGACACTGGAAGACAGCACTCACGAATTACTATTGATTCAGAACCAGATTAGGAGCAGACTCATCACCAGCATGCGGGAAGGCTTTGCCGTCTTGGATCGGGCTCAAATCAAACGCTGCCGCGTCATTAGGAGGGCGAGCAATCTCTTTAATTGAGGCACGACTCTGCCCGTCCCGTGCCATCCCTGCCGTCTATTCACACTCATCAGGGAAGAATGACAAAATCTAAACCAAAAAGCACGGTGAATGGTAACTGCTGAACACAGGCCTTTCCTTTTTTTTTTAAAAAAATGTATTTATTTAATGACTGACCATACATCAATGTCCGCAGCCTGGCTATGTTTGCTCTCGGTTGGTGGAGAAATGCTGCATCGATCAGCTCTTTTTGTTTTCCCTCCTGGCGAACAAACTCCCTCACACCGTGCCGTCGATACTTTTTGTTCTCTCCTTCCCTTCTGCTACAGCTCTATTCTCTCGTTCCTTTTTTTGCCGCTGCCCTCTTCACCCTCTTTAAAATTCTCTCCCTTTCCTCCCCTCAGTGCTCCCCCTCCAATATCCTGTCCTTTTCTCTTTTACCCTTATTCCCTGTCCCTTCCCCCCTTTTCTCGGCCCCTCAGACAACCCCCCCCTCCACCGCTTTCCCTTCTCCTCCCCCTCACCCCTGCAACTCCTATACGTCTTTTTTCCCCCTGTGTCTCTTATTCTGCTTTTCCTCTTGTTGCCTGCGTTGGCAAAGTGGCAGAAGGAGGTGGTCGGAGGCCCAGCTAGCTGCATTAGCCCCATGCATTATTCATGTGCCCTGCAGTCTGTGCGGGTCTAGGTCTTCTGCTGGCTTTTCACTGGGACACATGGGCCTCGTGAAAGAGCTCTGTGTGTGGGACACAGGGCCTGCTGGAAGAGCTGCACAGATGGGACTATCAATTCCCCGAGATTTCTGCTCCCTCTCCCAGAAATAAAGCCTGGAGAGAGAGAGAGAGAGGTTGCCTCACAGATCAACATTCAAGTGTAAAATGAGGTGGTTTCCTTAGACAAGATCAAGAATGTTTATACAGTGTCTCTCCTAATCCAACAGCCCAGGCTCCTCGCACAAAGCGCTCTCCTCAGTCTGTTCCTCTCCCAGACCAGAGGCTGGCTTAGGTTTCAGACGTATCTACCCTGATGCTCAAATGAAAGAATCGTCCTCTTTTATCATTGGCCAAGATCGCTGTCTGCCTGGCACCATTTTTCGCTCATGCCACATCAAGATTCACAGGCTGTCCTCTTTGCTTTTAGAGCGTGCCCGGTAAGAACTGTTAACAGAGCTGGGTGGTATGAAATTTTAATTTAGACTAGCAGACAGAGATGGAGCGTCTTCACATCACTCATGTGCATTTGAGGCTGCGGAGAAGTGGGGGGGAGAGAGAGAGAGAGAAAGAGAGAGAGAGAGAGAGGGAGAGAGAGAGTGCCTTGGGACCGGAGGAGGGGCCTCTTGGAAAAACCACAACCACATAGCTGGTTTGGACTCGCATCTGCTCTGCCTGACATACTTACATACTTACATGTTCAATCTGAAAATATCAACAACTGGAATACGACTCTGTGACTTCTACAAAGCAAGGCAGACACAGGACGGCTGGTAACAAAGTGTCAGACCAGCGAGGAAGCAGCAGTTCAGTAAACTGATAATTGGGCGGTGCGCTTCTTATTCTAAATTTAAACTCGGGGGTGTGAATGTACATCACGGTTATGGATTTTGACAGATCTCCCTGATGGAATTGCTCTGCTCTGCGCAGGTGGCCGTACCAGATTGGGATTGGTCCTGATGAGCACGAGGACTCCCCTCCACCTCTTTTCAGCCAATCGTGGAGGGGCTGCGGGGCTGATGTCTCAGAGGGCGAGAGGGTATTTGTGTTCCGGGGTCCTGAAGAGACAAGCTACATCACGGTGAGTCCCGGCCACATGCTCCAGCCAAAATGTGGAGCACTATTAATACGAGAACCCTCTGTAAGTGTGTGAGGTTGATGTGAACACATAAAATATCATCTTTGACTTATATCAAACAGGATATCCAACTTACTGTTTTTTTTTAGATGCCTTATAGTTGTCATCACACCTGCTTCTATTGCATTTCTATTGTTAATGCTGTAGTGTTGTTGAAAATGTGGGTTATTTTTAAAGATTGAGGGTAATAAAACCCTTTCTTCAAGTGTTTTAGACGCCGGTGTATTCAAAATAAAGGTCACCGGCTTCTGCCCAGAAAGACAGTCATTGGATATCACTATCTGACCCTACAAGGACAGAGAGAGAGAGAGGAAGAGAGAGAGGGACAGGGAGAGCTTAAGCTGACTCAGCACTGATTGCAGCATATACAACTCAGCCACAAACATGCCTGTAGACATGAGAAAACCCTGTTAGCATCCTAAACCTGTTTCAAGATCCATACAAAAAGCCGATTGGCTCGCCAGCTCCTGTTTCCCTCGCTGATCGAGGGGGGGGGGGGGCGGGGCGTCAATAGTAACTGTGTGCGATAAGCGGCCGGTTCCCCCCCTGAGCGCGGCTGTCAGTTACCTAGCCTCGCTCATCCTCCCTCATCCACGTCAATCTGCCTCAATCCGGATCAGCGGGAGGTGCTGAAGTGACACCCTGGCCAGTCTGGGCCCTTGCAGAAAGAGGGCCTCTAATCCTCTTACAGGACAGTCCCACAGTGTGCTGGCCTTACTGCTAGTGAGGGAGGTCAGTCATCGCTGGCCAATCACCTCAGCAGAGATGAGCGTGGAGGTTTACCCTTAACTACCGCTAGAATCCCATTTGTCGTCGAAATCCTGCTGTTTGAGCTGCAGATCACAGTGGGAATCACTTCACAATTATACAATCATGTGTGCTCGTATAGGCGTGTTTGCAGATTCCTCATCTAAGACCATGTGTGACCTTTGCCATGCTGAGGCATAATCTTTATTGCTCAGATAGGTGCCATAAAATGTACATGTAACAGAGTAAAGCAGCGGGCGTAGTGGACACTGGACTTCACTCTCGCAATCTAACAAGAAAAAAGAAGTAACCAAAAATTAGCAAGAAACGAGTAGAAAGTTAGAAAAAAAAAATTGTAAAATAAATAAATAAACACCAACATTACCGTTAAAAAAGCCAGAAAAAATGTTAAAAGTTAAAAAAATGAAAAGAGAGAAAAAAAATGCAAAAAATGTCTTTAAAAAAATGAAAAAGAAAGGAAATTGTTCAGAAGGTGCCCATGCACACTCTCCTAGGTTTCAAAGGGTTAATATCAACACAAGAAAAGTGACACAAACCTGTTGATTCAATGTTATGTAAAAGTGTCTTCTCCATATGTAACCAGTAAAGACTATTGTCAACTTTCAGTGTGTATAGCGAGTGTGTGCACAGAATGTAGCAAACAGCCTCGGGCTGCTGCGACATGAACAGAGCCACAGATACCAGATAAGGCTGAGACACAGACAGAGAGCATGAACACAGTCAGCTGCTCAGGGTTTGGGCGCACACATTATTGCCACAATCCTGTAAAAATGTCTTGTCTTATACCTGTAGTCGTTCCCTCTAGCATTCTTTTCTGACTGAAGTGTGTCTAATGTTGCCTCATAACTCAGAACCTGAAGTACAAGACGGTAATTATCCCATAATGACTTTACCATTCTTGTTTTTCGGACAAAGGCCCGTGTTTCAGAAAGGTCCAGGATAAGTATGGTAGATTGCCAGAGGGGGGAAAAAAACTGTTGTGCTTCCTTGAAGATCTTCACAAAATATTCTATCTTGGCTTCCAGAAGTTTCCCCCATATTTCAGGGAGCTGATCAAACTAAGCTGCCGGCGGCCGGCGTGAGAGGCCAAAGTATCGATCACTTGGTTTCAGGGGCACATTCATCATCGTTAGCCATATTGATCAGGTCTGGGTTGCTACTGTGCCCAAAGTTTCCCTCCCTCTCTCTCTCTCCCTCGTGGGGTCACACAGTCTAATACAATTTGAACAGCGGATGTTGTGTATCAAACGCAAGGCGCTGTTAATACAGTAGCTGAATATATTTTAATTATCCGAGGGGGGAAAAAAGCACCCGGAGCGCTTTATTCGCCTGAAGAAGACTTACAAGTAACTGATGCATTCACTTTGGAGGATGTTGAGTCATCTGGAGCAATAAATGCACCTCAAATCTTCAAAGCCACATTCAAATATAATTCAACAGCACAACCTCAACGCCTCGCACACACTTGACCCCATGCCTCTTATACCATATGAACACAATAACACAGTGCCCCTAATGACCTTCCCTGTGTTTGAATGGATTACCTCCTATAGATTATATTTAGCACAGGAGGATAAAGTCTGTCAAGGATTTATCAGGGAATATAGAGGGGCCAATGCCAGCCTATTGATTGGCTGACAGAGAGGAAACAGTATCGAGGGGACTTGCTGGCCTTGAGTTGTGGTTGCAGCTCATTGCTGACCAGCCTTACTTCCCTGTGGTTTGATTAAACACCCTCATCCATCCTTTTTTCCCCCCACCACACCCACATTTAAAGGGCGGGCTAAGCAGAAAGTGCATTTGTGTTCTGTGTAAAGGCAGAGTTTGTTGTGTGTTGTGCCCCCGGATCACCTTGTAGTGATGAATCACATCGTGTAGTTGAATGTATGTGATGCGCTGCTATTCATGCTGACTACCCCCCTGCTTGTCTCTCTCACTCTCCTATTCACATATCTGATTATTCATCGTATTCAGGGCAAGCTGCACGCTCTGCATATAAAAACGGTGCAGACAAGATGCAAATTTAGCTGTAGCACTATCTTCTAGCACTGAATACACGGTCCAAGAAGGCAGACCTAAGCTGTGTCTCTTGTATTTTTTTTTTTTTTTGTTTTTTTTGGTTTCCCCAGATCCTTTCATCTCCTCTCCGCTGTTCTCATTATCTCGGTCTTTTGTTTCTGTGGGACTGTGCTTATACCTCATATCCTTTCCTCTGTCTCTCTGCAGTTAAATGGAGGAGAAGGAGCGATGTAGGAGCAGGTCTCCGGCTCGGAGGGCCAGCCGGGTGCAGCAAGTGGTGGGAACCATAATAAGGCGCACCCGAGAATCGCTCAGCAGGTATTATGCGGGGCTTGGGGCCCAACAATGCCCTTAAAAGTTAATAAAATCCCTGGAAAATAAGGTGACAATAGCCTGTTTTGCATTACACCCCGGTCACAGTCAGTAAATTTTCACACATGAATGTGACTACTGACCCTGTGGGCTACCGTAGGTGATTCATGAGAGCATATGACTAGGAGATTTTTTTCCCCCAGTGCAATGTGGTTCAGAAAAATAAAGCAGGTTTAGATCAGAAAATAACTGAGCAGGCAGCCTGGAGCTGCTGAAAATGTTGGTGCCGTGCCTCCAGCAGTAGAAGAAAATGCCAACGCCACACAAACCACTACGTCAAAAAACAAGCAATATCATAAAAAAGTCAACAGTCAAGCAGGGAAGATGGGCTGACTGGGGACAAAGAAGAGCTAAAAGCAGCATTATGCTGTTGTGTAAGGCCTGACACAGGTTTCCAGCGATGAGAAAGCAGTTAAAATGAATCATAATAGTGGCACCGATTGAGTATGTACTCGCCAAGATGCAGCTCAAATGTATTTTTGCGCTGTTGAGTAAAACTGCCCCGAAAAGACCAAAAGAATCCTAAAAATGAGATGAGGAGGGCAGAAAAAGTTCATTTCCTGCCCTCATATGAAAACACACACACACACAGACACACACATACACACTTCCAAACACATAATTGAGAGTGTATTCAAAAACACACTTTCCCTCTCACACACAAACACACCCCACACCGAACCACAAGTATGCTTTCAAGAGCCCTTCGTTCACTCGTTGTCCGCCAAGTGGTTTCTCACTCTCAAACAAACAAAGCGGTGCAGAGGAAGCGCGGCGAGCTCCCTGTCAGGCGGGCTTGGGAAACATCTCACCATGTCATAACCAGCTGACCAGGGGAGCGGGCCGCAGGGAGGGGAGCCTCACTGTTAAAGCCTATTGTACCTCAACACAACATGTACACATACCGTCCGGTCCCACCGCATATTTTTGGCCGTGACATATTGAGCTAATAAATCAGCCAATTTGTATGGATGCCATCGCGGCTCGCTGCTTCCTGAAGTGATCAACTGCCTTATTCTCCACGGAGAATACCCTGGTGTTATGCTACTTGCAGCGCTAGTTAATGTACAATAACCGAGCCAACAGCGAACAAAGCTGATAGTATACTGCAAAAACAGGGCTGTCGTGATGCCAGAGTGTTGGCGGTTGAAAATCCAGGCTCCTCAATACCTGATTCACCACCACGGCAAAAACACAAAATGCCACTCACCACTCAATATACACAGCATGTTGGGCAAAATAAACCCTTTCCAACTTTCCCACACTGAGACAACATGTTCGATACCATTTTCACCTCTGCACATCCAGTGGTTGGCTTCCTATGGGTAGCATTTTGTGTTAGCTTAGCATAAAGACTTGAAATCTATGGGAGTCATTAGCCTAGCTCTGTCAAAGTGGAAAAAATAAACCTTACAGCAACTCCAAAGCTGTATTATTTACACAGTGCATCATGTGTATTTAAAATACACGTCCACATGGTATGAGATGAACAGATAAACAAATGAATGAATGAAAGTTTGTAGACCGAATCACACTGGTCTAGAAGCTGTAATAAAGAGCATGAGAAGTGGGCGTGGCTGTGTGTGTCAACCAACTTTGCTTTTGCTTTGGAGAAACAGCAAAAAAATGTGAAATGTTAATATGTTCTTCTTTAGGCCGGGACAAACCTTGTGTCAAATTTTTGTAGTGTTACACTAATCTATTGGGATGTTATGTTACCGTTTGACCGAAGAGGCTGAAAAGTTAATTATGGGGCCTCCAACCGAGTGAATGTGTGATCCGGTTCAGAAGTTATGATCCTTTTTGTGATATGATATGCCCACTGCCACACACACCTCTGCCCATGGGGTGGAAAAGTTGGGCACTTCTTCCTCCCGAAATGTCCTGCTGTAACAATAAACACAGCAGTGTGATGCACTCTCATTTTGATTTATAGGGATGCACGCATGACTGCAACTTGGGGATTTTAACCCTCCTGTTATGTTCAAATTTACTAACAGCTTTTATGTTTTGAGTCAGTTTAACCCCAGCAGTTTAAACCTTCACAAAATTATTATAATTAAATTTGTTACCAAAGTTTATGTGTCAGGTACTTTATGTTTCTTTGTTGACAACCCAAATAGCCCTTTAAATAAAACATAACCCACTTATACACCAACCCCACTTATACATCTAGTATTCCTATTATGCAACTATGGAAAAATATGCAAATCACCATAAAATCTCACTGATTGACCTAAAATTGGAAAGAAACATTAATTTTTGGTGTTTTAATGGGTTCATAATATTTCTAAGTACAGATTTTTTTTTAAATTTTATTTATAACCGATGCATACAAAGTGTGTACAGGACATTGAAAACATATCATCATGTGACTTTCATGTTTACCTGGTAGTACCCATTACATTAGGAGAAGTCATTAAATATGAAGCAAAAAAAAAAAAAAAGATGTTAATCATTTATTTAGAGACGTTAAACATTGACTGGGGTCAAATTGACCCCAAACATAATAGGAGGGTTAAACATACAGGCCAAGGCTACGTTAAAATAAGAACACTGACCTAGTATTGGTATCATCTTCAAAATTTTAGAACTGATTGATCAATTCTTGTGACATCCTTATTGTATATTTACATAGAAGTCCTGGTTACGCAACAGTGTGATTTCTTATACGAGACCAGAGTCCATGAAAAGTAGAAGGTAGAGAAACTTGTCAAATGAATTAGCATATGAGCAGATGATAATGGCTCTGTGAAAATTCACAGGTAATGTGTGAGGATTCAGCAAAAGTCAAAACTTCACAGCGATCCCACTTTCGCTTCCTCCCACTAATGAGCCGCTGAATAAAGAGCAGACGTGTTTTTAGAACAAGATGACGCTCCTCACACCGTGATGCAGTACACACACACACACACACACACACACACACGTCGAGAGAGTGAGTGTGCCGTTCGGGTACAAGCAGTCACCCCTGTGTTTCGTGTCACTTCCTCAGGGAGCGGTTGCTAGGCGATGGGAGGTCACAGCGCTCCAACAGTCTGTCCAATCAGAACTTCCAGGTGAAGCTGACGGTGCAGATCACCAGGGACCCGGTTCTGGACAGCAGCGGGGGACATGGCTTCACCCTCAGCGCCACCACACCCCTGCTGGTCAGGGACGTCGCCACAGGTACACTGACCTGTAATAGATAGATCGATAGAGAGATAGATAGAGAGATAGACAGATAGATAGATAGATAGATAAATAGAGACAGTGTGGTGTGTTTGTCTATGTGGATGAGTGCACATTGCTTTCCTCCTCCCCCTCCAAATGGCCACCTGCTTCATGCAACAGTGCACTGCCTACAGCAAGGCAGATTTACACTCTCTCTCTCTCTCTCTCTCTCTCTCTCTCTCTCTCCCTCTCTCTTTTACACACACACACACACACATACATTGACTCTCTCTTGGCATTCCGACTGCGAGGCATGGTGCCAGAGAAGCCACAGAAACAACAGAGCCACCTGCTCATCCTTTTTCGATTCAATCACTTCTCATTTAGACAAGTTTGATATGCTGGAGACACTTGTGGGGGGAGAGAGAGGGAGGGAGAGAGAGAGAGGGAGAGAGAGATGGAGAGAGAGAGATGCTGAGCCATGATTTTTCGTGCTCTCTTGTAGAATCAGCTGATAA